>NC_134038.1:62489112-62792519 GCF_965140245.1 Athene noctua
TTGTTCTTAGAATTTCTTTGAAATGTTAAGATTCAATTTGATTCAGTGATCTGAAATTTAAGTAATTTCATGAAATAAGTTATCTGAAATTTTTGGTTGCGAGATGAAAAAATTTTCTGTCAAGTTTCACCACTTTTACAGCGCAAAATAACTATAATGATCATCTAGACTGAGTTTTTAATAGTACACCAAAACCAGCACATCTGGTTATTCACAGTTGAATAACCACTAATTTACTATTGAACTGGAACATAGTTTTATAGATATATGTATCTTGATTTAAATTTTTACTATATATGGTTTATCTTTGGCTTAGATATTTTTCAGGATCTCTTCATATATCTGTATTTACCCCTATCAAAACAAACATAATCAGTGAAATACAGTGATCACAATCCAATGAAAACTTAATAGCACCAAACAATAGCAATTTTCTTTAAAAGACTGAAAGTCCACATGTTCTCATGTCAAAGATTTTTTTTTTTATCTATGACTAAAAAAAATATTACTGAGTAAAGCTAAATAAGAAAATTTTCCCAATTAAATGCTTCAGCAATTAATTATGTTTGTTTTTCTTATTACTGTATTTCTTCCTGGAACATTTCAGTCTTTAATAGCAAAGGTTAGACAACATCCAATTTAATGGTAACTTTTTGTCACAGTAACTAGTCTATTCAAGTAGCTATGGTTTCCTGCCTGTTCATCAAAGACTGCTAGAACACAAATATTTTTCACTCAGTTGTCCAAGCAAAACTTTTGTAATGCCTCACTCAACATTTACTCGTCAGAGATTTATTAAGCAAGCTAATATAAAGTGAAAAGAATATAGACAATTTATAACTCCTCTGCTTCAAGTTTTTGTTAAAAACTTCACCTACTGATAATGTCTGATTGAAACCTTTTTATGACTAAGATGATTCCAAACTTTACAAAAAACTTTTATGGATAGTGAACATAGTATAATTTTTATACAGCATCCATATATCGCATATTAAAATCAATCACTTGGGAAACTGATTCCCGCATGAAATAAAAGTGGTTAGAAATGTTTAAAGGAAAATTAGATTTTTTGTCTCATTTGTTATTTTTGTGTCTGAGTTTTGATTATCTTATATAATATTCCTGCTTTTTAAAAATGTGAATATATTGCATGATCCTAATTTTTTTTTTAAATTATTTTATTTATTCACATAATTTGTACATTTGTGTATTAAACATAGTTCTGGAATCCTGGATGTGGTTTGACTATATTCACCGATCTAAAAATGTGTTCTCTATTTCTGTTCAGATCTCTTCCAGTATTATAATATTTTGACACGTGAAAAAATATTTTGTTTTACACACTGGTGACCAATTATTGTCACAAATTATATACCAAAAGCGAACACAGCATAAAATCGTGCTAAAACAACTTTTCCCAGTTCAGTTTGTGTGATATAACATCACATTTTTTGTGGCTTCTGAAACACATAAATGGGTGTGATTTGTTGAGCTAGGTAGATATTGACATAGATATAATAATTTTAATTTGTAAAAGAAATAATTCATATGTTTCTCAGTTAGATCTCAGGTTGAGACGTGTTACCTAGGTTATCCAAGATGCCAAACCAAAAGTCTTGGGAAAAAAAAAAAGAGACAATAAAAAGAATAATTAAAAAATTATTCAGCCTATAAACTACAATTTAATTTCCATTTTTCATGTATATATTTTTAGCAAGGGCTTTTTGTAAAAAAGGTCTGCACTCCCTGATTTTAACTCACTCAAAAAAATACAAGTCTTTAAGAAAAATTATCATATTATAAAAATAAAATTTAGCAGAACCTAAATACGTTCTTTGGTATTCATATCTATGTCACTATACTAAGTATCACATGCTGCAGGAAAGAAAGGCACAATGAGTGCTAAGCATGGACCTTAACTTCCCATGAACATTAATAATACATGAAGGAGAGTGCTTAGCCAGACTTTCAAAGAGAATTGCAGTCATGGCCTTGCGCTGCTCTTACAGACTAATGTATCAGAATGACAGCTGCTACCTATTCCCTGCAGCAGAGTCTTTATTCATGTTGTAACCATGCAACAAGGGTAGGATCCCTGCTTTCCTAGTCTACCCTAGGGAGAAAATTCATTCTCAGAGAATTTTTTTTAGTTCTGATTTTGATTTTAAAAACATAGGTTTTCTTGACAAGAAAAACATAATTATGGAGAGATTTCATTATCATAACCACTACTGTGCTTTATTTTATGAAGTGTTTATGCATTCTTTGTGTATGGATGCAAAACAAAATATGAACCACAGTTGTGCATTATGAAAAATTTATGGAAAATAAAGTTACTTTTAAAAACCCTCACCTTTAAAGGATTTATACGATAAAGCTGACTCTGTGGGTTTCCAGTAATCAATTCTATCATTAATAATGAAACAACTACCATGACTCTAGTTTTCAAGAATTAGTATGAACATGTGAATGTGCTTGTATGAATTCAGGATGTGCCTGAATATATCCATTGATATTTAAGGGAGACAGAATGCACATGGCACACTGTCCTCCTCTGATTGCTCAAGGCATTGACACTGATACACTGCAAACTTCTATTGAATTAATGGCATTGGTTGTTTCAGGACCCACATACAAGTCATAATGAAAAAAATCCCAACTTTTATTTTCAAGAGACATGGGGAATGAGACATTACTACTAGCTTCCATAAGGTTTTTTAATTTGGGCATTTTACAGAAAAAGTAAGACAGTAATATTTTTAAATATTCATTCACTACTGTTTCCAGCTGGCCTTAATTTTGTGTTTGTTTTAAAAAGACCACAGTAAACAGTAATGCATAAAACCAAGAAGCGTAATAAAGTATAATGAACACGAATGGAACAACATGACTCAGTCTAGCACAACGTGCTCAGTATCATTGTCAAAGGGTAAACTAAATTTTTTTTAAATCTCTAGTGATTTAACACTAGACTTTAATACAGAAAGTATAAAAACTCTGTGTGAGTAATGAAAATGTTTAATGAATACACAGATGTTAGTGGATTTTGTTTAAAGACATTGATGCCTTTTAAATAACATTATCACAACGCAATGTGCATTTTGCAGTCAAATTGGTTTACAAATTACATACTTGTTGCCCCATTACACTTGAGAATCAGAGCTCTCATCTGGGGAAATGAAACATTTCTATCTGTTATTAATGTAACATTAAAAATGTGTATTAGAAGCTCAGTAGTATGCAAAGAGCCTGTGAGACACATACTGCCTCAGACTATTTCATTCATAGATATTGATGGCATTGTCAGTGAATTTGATCTTTCTCAGTTTTTTAAGGATGTAAAAAATTTTGCTGTAAGAGACACTCATTCCACCTTAATTATGCCCATTATGAGAAGTAGACAGTTCATTCAGATAGAATGAAATCTCTACTGTCAGTCTTGATTGTTTACAGACAAGATATTTTAACAAATGCTTGCATGTGTTCTTCAACTTTGTCACTCATGCTCTGAAAAAAGTCCCCACAAATCTACGGCTTCATCCTCTTCAAAATCAGTTGTTAGAAAACTCTTTTGTCATCACATCTATAGGAAGAATTTGGAACCTGTGTTGGTACAGTCTATTCTATAGCTTTAGGGTGTTTGGGTTCATGAGTGTAAGAATTTATCTGACCCTGCCCATTGCTCTGCATTTTTCTTCAAGGAAGGGATTTTCTTGGACTACTTTGCAGAGGCCTTCAGTATTTATGGAAGCAAACATGAGAGAAGACAAAGAGCAAGGATCCATGTCATAGTCAGAAAGTTCAATGAAATAAAGACTATATGTGAAAAGAACAACAGCAGAGGGTATGAGAAGGTGGATCGATGGGTGGATTGATGACTGAACTAGTGCTCTGGTTCTCAAGCACTACTAAAAAGAAGTAAGGAGATTCTGAATTGTCTGATTGAAGTCTCTATTGTAACTGCTGAACTCCAGACAAAGTAATCCACAAGAAGAAGTATTTGTGCTAAAAATGTACAGCAATATGTATCTTCAGCTGTAAGTCACAGTAATGCAGATATGAGAGGGAGATACGGAAGATACTCTTGGAGACAAATATTGCCACAGAATTTAAGGGTGATTCCTTGAGGTTTTGTGTTGCTGGAGACATAAAGCCATTATCATGCTAACCTGTGAATTCAGTCAGAGGAAAATATGTAAAACAAAAGTTCATTTTAATGGGCTTTAGATAGGGACTGTAATTTCATGTTTTCCTTTCTGCAAGGATTGTCTATTTTTCTCTCAGCAATTTCGGTCTCAAAAACATATTTTTAACATTTGAATTAATTTTCCTTGGAGACTTGTTTTTTAATATGTTAAATATGTAAAATTAAATAGTGAAAAGACAACAGTTGTGCAAAAGCCTAACCTTGCTTGCCTCCTGTATGTCTTTCAGGTAACTGTCTTCTTGTTTCACAGAAGCAGCATCTGTGTTGTGTTCCATATGCTTTTTCACTCTGCGGACAAGTTGCACACTCTGTATTCAGAATAATACTCTTCTGAAGGCTGAAGGCTTTGACCATTTGCAGCAGCTGTGTCCCATCTCTGCTCCAGAGATGGCTATTCGACTATTCCCTGCCTATCACTTTTTCATGTACAGCTACTTCATGACAGGCCAATTTGATTTTGATTATTACAGTTTTTCTTTCTCTTTCTTTCTTTCTTTCTTTCTTTCTTTCTTTCTTTCTTTCTTTCTTTCTCTCTTTCTTTCTCTCTTTCTCTCTTTTCCTTCCTTCCTTCCTTCCTTCCTTCCTTCCTTCCTTCCTTCCTTCCTTCCTTCCTTCCTTCCTTCCTTCCTTCCTTCCCTTCTTTCTTTTATTTTTGCATCTTTTTTTTCTGTTTTTAGTGTCTGTTTTCCACAAGACATACTTCATTCCATCACTTTTGCTCTGTCTTCAGCTGTACCATTCCAGATGATATCAGAAAAATGTGATTTAATTCTCATATTACAGGTCACACTGATTAGCCTTCAGAACCATAAGTCACTAGTTAGTTAATCCCATACCATGCCAGTGTTTTTAACAATTAAGTGCTCCTGAAAAGTGAAATGTTCAGTTTCTGGAGAATTAATACCTGGGGAACAATCCTTTCTGCATCATTTGAAATCGAGTTGTAGTGGTGCATATCTGATTTGGCAATTAGATATAAATCAGTGTCAAGACATTTTGGCTTCAGGAGCTGAAAACAAAGTGCATTGAATCTTGCTTCTAGAATACTTCATTATTTTTAGCAGCCCCAAAACATAAAAGAACATATTCCTATGGTACTAATGGTAGTAATTCTTGCGCTTGCCCCTGTGGAAGGCTTTTCTGGCCCATTTTAATACAACCTTTAAGATGGCTTTGCCTTGATGATATTTATTAATAACACTGTTGTTTTTTTTTTTTTTTTTAAAAAAGACTAGTTTTCTTTTCGTGTAAGAAGTGTAAATGGTAAGTGGAAATGTGTGAAGTTCTTAATTTTCAGTTTCTGAAACAAAGATGGTGTTTGCTTGAAATTTGTTAGTGTGGCAGACAGTATATTGAAGGCAGTAGAGGAGCATTCAGTGAGTGGAAGTGAAGTAATTACTACTGGCAGAAACTGAAGAAAAGCAGAAAGAATGTATGAAGAATAGAACTGAGAAATGTGGGATGTAAAAGCTAGTTTTTGCATAGCAAGTATTTTTTATGATGCAAAGGTGTTGCTTTGAAATTAGAGAATGCAACCTCAGTAAGTGATCTATCAACACCAGAAGAGTTTCTTTGGTCAACATACATTAATTATATGGTTGTTTCAAGACAGGCTGCAGGATGCATGCTTTACAATGAGAAATGACATGACATTGAGGAGGCTTTAAAAACAAGCATTTTAGCTAAAATAGCAATGTACAGGCAACAAAACACTTGTGCAGAATTTTAACAAGGGATTTCAAAAGTAAGAATTTCAAAAGAAGAGATTCTTAAAGGGTAGATTGCTAATTTAGTTTACAGGATTTATAAACTGATTTATTTCATTTACCCACCTCCTGTGGAAGACTTTTGCTAAACAATTAATTTTGACTTTGAGGAACAAAAGCATAACATTAATGGCTTATAAATAAGAAGTCTCACCATGGCAACCTAGAAAAGAACCAGTTCTTCAGATCTGTCAGAGCTCCCACAGCTGCTGTTGTTGCTCAAGAGAAACCTGCTGTCTCAACTTACTGCATTTTTGGACTTATTTCTGAAGGTCAGACCACAGTTTTGAGGGTCAGAGACAAGGTTCTTTCCTCTTAAGAAGGAAATTAATTGTTGCTCCCAGAAGGAGGTTACAAAAATCCAACTTTTCTTGTTTCTATTGGGCTTGGAGTTAGAATACAATAAATTAATTATAGAATGTGGGAGACGACAAAAATCTGGCAAAATTTCAACAAGGACCTGGGAAAATTAAAACTTTTGGTTATACCTTGCTTCTTTGTAACAGAAACAATCAATTTACCAGCTGTGGTCTAGCAGAGAGGTCACTTTGATAGGTGTAAATACAAGAAAAAAGGAATCTGAGTTTGTTAATGAACTGTACAGGTATGTGATGCATTACTGTGCATGCTGGATGGTGCATGAAACTTGTAAAACTCAAATTGAACATGTGGAATGACAGAAAAAAAAAAAGGAAGACTTTTTTACTACAGAAATGTCGCCATAAATCTCTACTCAAAAAAGAGCCTAAAATAGTCACAAACAAAAATAATTGCATTTCCCCAAATGAAGTAACATCTGGTGTTTTTGTTTTCTTTTTTTTTTTTTTTTTTTTACAAGAACAGCATGGAGATTGTTCATGCACAGGAAGTCAAGGTAACTCAATCAGGTAACTGCATATCTTAGTTATACCAATCAAGTGAGCAGAAGCCAGCTTGAAAAGAGGATATATTTGAGGAAAAAAAAGAAAATCCCAAATGATTTACATTGCTTGGATGGTTTATCAGTGATAGTCAGAAATAAATATGTAAAGAAATAAACCAAGAGTAAATGGAAAATTATTTTTTTCATTTTATTTGTAGATCTACCTGTATGAAATATCTACCTGTGTAAAAACAAAAAGACCTTGTTCAATATCAGAAATGAAACATGTGGCATTTCTAGAGGTAGAATCTTTATCTGTCACACAAGAGCTTTAAAAAGACAACCTGTAAAGTTCTGTAAATATAGGATGTGTCCATACCCAAAACAATTAGGTTTAGAAACAGGAAAAAGAAACCAATTGTTAACAAGGTTGGTTGCAAAAAGCAACTGATTTACACATTTCTTCAGGAATGTCCAGGAGTGTATGCTGTAAAAGAATAGCAAGTTACAACAGTCTATGGACACTTTTCTTTATGTTACTCAAAATTCTGCTGCCCTCCCCTGTCTCCCATATTATTTTGATTTAGCTTAACATCTTGCAATAGCATCCAGGAAGGGAAATGAGCTTTCAAACTTACCTGACTTTGTAGTTACATTAGATTCAAGTGACTCCGGTGATTTGATATGGCACATTGATTGCAATCACATCAAAAGGAGAATGAGACTCAGAGGGAAAAATGTTCCTTTCATGGACATACTAAGATAGTGTATAAATCAGAAACTGACATACAGATGTTAGTTACAGTGTTAACTGTTGCTTATGCAATTATACTGTATTGCTATTAGATCTATTTGACAAAGGCCGGAAATAAACTGGGATAATAACAAATAGTTTCAGTGAAATAACAATAGTAACTATACCCTTATTTCACCTCTTCTGAAACAGAACGAACTCTGAGGGTAGTACACCTGTAATCAATGATTCTTTGGAAGTTGCAGAATAACTTGCCCAGCAGGAGCTCAGAAATCCCATTTTTTTACATAATTCCTTTTGCAATATTGTAGAGAAGAGATAAATGTATTTATTGCCTGCAATGTTTGCAATAGGCATCTTGGAACACACCAGTAGCTCACCAAGCAAATAAAACAACAAGAGTTTTGATATGGTAAGACTGTTTTCTTAGTTATTTAACACTGTCCAGTTGTATGATACCACTGAGAATGGAGAGAATAGGTGATACAGTGTGGCACATATGCAAAATGCTGTGAAAGATTTTGGGAAACCACTCTTAAAGGTTAGATTAAAAAAAAATAAAAAAAATCTATGTTTAAACTTCATTAGATCAGTGCCAAAATACTATCCAGCAGTCACTGGAATCGCCATAATGAAGGAAGTAATTATTTACTTTAATATTTTCCTGTTTCCGGTAATAAAATCTGTACTCATCACAGGTAATATCCTAGTCTCTAAGGCTTATAACTGAAGAGGTGAAGACAAATCTTTGTGAATTTCAAAAACATCTTGAAATTTATTGGTCGCAAAATCTTTTTTGTTTACACTTTTGAATTACAAGGTGTTACAAATCAAGATTTATGAGCTATTCTCAAAAAGTGCATTGCAAAATGTAGGACTGGAATATCTATATGAACATTCTTGACTTTATAAAGGTAAGTTATATTCTTATAATTAACAAATATCTCAACAAGTGCAGTTAATGCATATTTCATTTTAAAATCTTTTACTAAGGATCTTTAAATCCTTAGTAAATTGGTAGCACAAGGAGATCTGCCCTGTCCAACTATCATGCTTGGTATATCCTATATATTAAGTTTGTAGTTCTCCTATTATAGCCTCTTTAGAATGGCTGTAGAAGACAAGATGTGTAACTGCACTTTTTTTTTTTTTTTTTTTTTTTTTTTTTTTTTACTGTATGATGAGCAAATTGGCTTCTACAACTGTATAACTGTGGAGATGATGCAAGTCTTCCATTGTATTTGTTTACATGTCTTTTACAACGTTTCAGTTTTATGCCACTCTTGTTCCATGTATGTATGCATGTATATATATGTATATATACATGTATATATAGATGAAGAAATAATTGTATCTGCCCAATCCACACCATCCCCTCTCCTGAAATATCTAGGAATTATTTTAGTTTGGACACACGCTAGCCTTGCTTTATTCAATCAACTTCTAGCTTTGTATTCCAGGATGAGTATACACTATGACTTGGGGTAATTTATATGTAGCATTTATTTTTGTACCTCTCAAAAATTATCTACCTTCAGGACTGATCTTGTCACCACCGATATACTTGATATGAATGCTTAGGTAGTAAATCTCAATTATTGCAGTGCCAGAAATATGAAAATCAAATACAAGTATTATGAGAAAAGAGAATATTATGGTAATCCTAAGGATCTTGCTATATGTCTGTATTCTTGTTTATTCACCAGAATACATGATAATTTATGTAGTTTCCAGATGTGAGATAGCTTGTAAATCAGTGTTGTTAAGTCTGTAAACTTTGACACAGATTGTTGGGAAGATATAACATACTTAAATCCTAGAAAAACAATAACAGCATTTAATACTTACACATTGGGACAATCTTCACAATTTTCTTAATATCAATACTCATTCCACCTCTGCTGTCCCCTTTTGCCCTTTCTGTTTAGTCAGGGTCCAGTATATGAGCAAGAGAATGGGTGTGAAAACATTCATAAATGATCATGCGATATCCTATGATAGTATGTAGCATACTAGCCGGTTTTAATTCAGCTTCATTCTCTGCATAAATTTGTACCTGATGGTATATAAATTCAATTCTATTTTTAAAACACAAAACAGGATAATGGAACCATGAACAAACCTGTTACTAGCTATTTTGGCACACCAAAATAAAGAGAAGCTTCTCAGTGTTCCTTGAAAAAGAAAATATTTTCACATGTGGGAACACCGCACAGAAGTGTGGTAATACAGGCTCCTAGTAGGCTGATGTGGTCACACATCTCAGAATCCAGCCAAAGCAAGTTATTCCCCGTAACGCTTTCCAGTTTACCCATGTCTACTCTCTTCTACATAATAGATATGTAACGGGTATGCATGTTACAGTTCACAGCACAGTCTTAGAATTAGAATTAGAATATGATAACACTGTGCATCTTATGTCTGTATTCTTGAAAGAGAAAGCCATTCTAACTAGTAGACTATACCTATCCTTAGCCAGAGAGGAGGGAGGGGGATTGTGGTGGAAAGCTAGTTTATGTTAATTGCATCAAAATGAAGAACCTCCCTACACCTTGTTCTAAGAGCAAATACGTTGTTATGCGTAAATGGCTTAGACTCACTGCCTGAATAATCTCTACTGTGAAACACTGCAGCTGTGGATTTTATATTCTTTTATTTAGGAACAGTAGAAGAAACACAGAAGGAACAAGATATGAACATAGACAGAATGTATGTTGATCTGATCTGGTCTTACCATTTCTGTGTTTTGTATTATGAAATACGAATTCTTTATTCACCAAATCTGGACTTCATGGATCTTGGCAACATCATGCTGGTTATTTTCTTTTAGTTAACTTTTAACAGCTCTGAGCTGAGTCTCTAGACACAACATGTCTTGGAGGCATCTCTCCAGCTTTACCTGCTTGTCCTCATTGCCAAACAAGAATTACCTGCGGTCTTGTTTACATGTTCTAAAATAAATAATATTATTTCAGAAAATTACTATTAAGGGTGTATGGTGAATCAATGAGCTGTAAGTATTCTGCTCTCAGGGGGTCCAGGTGATTCAGGCCTTTTGAATTACTCCTTACATCATTTAACCATTGTATCACATAGTTCTGGGGTAAATAAATCTCCCAGTACTTATTGAGTTGTGAATGATATATGATACTTCAGCATGTAAATCATGTTCCATGGTCTAACTGCAACCCTTTCAGTGCATATATTTCAGGACTTACTCTGTGGTAGGGGACTTCAGGCAGGAATGTAAACTCATTCCACCACAAGTCAGATGTCGCTGTCATCACACAGATGGATCCTCTCCTGATCTCAACACATTGCTGCATAGATTATTTGAAGTACCTTTGAATGACAGAGATCACCTTCAGGTCAACACCAAAGGGGCAAAAACCCTGCATGGGATCTATGCTATACTGCGGCCCCTGATAGTTAAACAAATAATTTTAGACCATTTCCACCTAGGCTATGTTTCTCCTTCCCTTGTTCTTGCTTGGTCTCAGTTTTTAACAATATCACCTAAGAGGAACAAGCTTTTACCGGCACTTGGATAACAGTTTCCTACTGCTGTTTTCTGTGTGGGAAAGTGCTGCACAGTAGATAAGCAGTTTGTACTGACTTGCCACATCATCATGGTCTTTGAAGTTACAGTCCAGTGCCTTTTCCAGAAGATGATGGCTGAAAAAGGCTACAACACTCACTACAAGACTTTTGGTTCAGGGAACTGTATAAACCTTAATTCCGCTGCATTTTCTCTGCAGTCTTGTACTGGTGCTCATCTTAGTCTTCCTCTTTTCCTTCTTTTTTTTTTTTTTTCCCTGATCCGAACATTTTTGTTCCACTTATTAAACATAAAACATCTTTATTAGTAAAGTTGATTTTAACAACATTTTTTTTTTTGTTAAAATCTGACCATGTGACTGTCAGCTTATGAAAGCACACAAAACGATGCTGCCGCTCTATCTGACCCAGGCCCAGCTGTGAAGTAGAAAACCTGTGTGCCTGTGTATGTTTGTGTAAGTGTACTGTGTGCATATACAGATAGGTAGATAGATATATTGGTAGTTAGATAACACATGTATATGTTTTTCATGGATGTGGATTTACTGATTCATGATGAAAAATATATACAGTGAGAAGTGTTATCTTAAATATTTAAATTTCACTGAGAAAGCAGAGAAGTAATTCTACACCTTTAAATTTCTTACACTTGTTTTGGCCTAAACTTCTTGGGTTTCACAGAGCTTACACACAGAAGAGATTCTTTCTCTCAAGTGTTTTAAATAATTTTATCAAAAAGCTAGCCTTAACTTTTAAGAATTTAGAAATCAGCAGTTTTGCTAAATTGCTTTAAGTTCTCTAGAGATCCTCTAGCTCTACCTTTTTCCCCCTCTTTCTTCTTGCTGTCTTTGTTATCTCCCATTTAACTGAGTGATAGCTTTAATAAGCACTGAACTCAGTCACAGGTTGAAATTGCACATGGAAAGGAAAAGGCATTAGTGAACTTCATTCTAAATGCCAGCCTTCAAATCATGGGTCACACACATTGCTTTAATATTTCAATGCCTTGCTATATCTAAATATCTATCAGTCTGCACTTTGCTGCCAATGACCTTCTGTCAAATAGTGATTTGTCAAGTAAGCTTTCCACAGAATCCTGTAAAAGCTCTTCCAGACTTATGTACAATGCTCTCTAAAATGCAGAAGAGTCAATAACTTTATAACAGAAGGAGTGGCTTTAGACAGAAAAAAAAAAATCAAGAAATTATTTAAAAGGATGAGGATTAATTCTGTGGTACACAGTCAAAATGGCCACAGTACTTAGACAAAGAGAATATTGCTATTGAACTTTATTATTTCTGGACATCAGCTTTGACTGAACAAGGTAACTGAGGGCATAATATATCCCCCCCTCCACCTAACAAAGTAAGGAATATGTTTTATATCTGGGTTATTAATTTGAAAATCCATTGAATTTTTTGTAAGATAAATTATACCAAAACAAATTATACCAAAGAGCACTTCAGAAGTGCTCTGACAGCACATGTACCCATTTGTCTATTTAATATATGGTGTCATCAGACCTAGAAGACTTTTATGTCTGTTAGGTACTCATAATAGTAAAGCTCTTCCTGAACTCTTTGACCACACCAAAAATTGAAAAGACTGCTAAAGAACAGTTACCTTGATTTAACATTTTAGTGTGAAAGGAAAAGGCAGCTTTCGAAAAGTAAAATACTCAGGATTTTTCCCTGGTTTTGTTAGTAGTATGTTTCAAGGACTGTTTGAAGAGATGTATGTAGAAGAGGAAATATTTCACCAAAGAAAACTACTTTCTTCAAAGTTTTCCTTTGTCTCAATTACCAGATAAATTTAATCTATGGAATAAGGCATGTAAGTGCTAGCAGTAAGAGCCCATGGAACAGACTGCAATCAAATGGGGCATATTTTCTCTGTTAGCTCAATTAACTACGATATTATCAAGATCAGAACAAAAGTAAAAGGTTTTATTTCTAAATTTTTGTAAAAACATTTCAGAAATTTCCTCTAAATAGGCTACTAGTTTCTTTGAACAAATTAATTCAGATGTGCAAAAATATTGCTTTACTGAGACATATAAAGATGCAGTGTTTGTTTCTTAATTGTGGTATTTTAGAACACGTTTCAACTTTTGTCCTTCTCTAACTTCTGATCAGAATGAAACCGAAATGTGAACCATCCCTCCCCCTGTCATTGCACTTTTTGCCATAGAAAGAACACGTATCTATTTCTGTTTCGATGAAAAAAAAACTTAGTTGCATGGGAAGGAAGGGAAAAATAGTGTGCTATGTCATGTTCTCAATCTGGGTAACTGGTAAACCAGGAATGGGAAGGAAGGGAAAAATAGTGTGCTATGTCATGTTCTCAATCTGGCTAACTGGTAAACCAGGAATGAGGGCTGTGTAGTGCAGAACAGTTGCCCCTCCACTTCAGTATAGCAAGTGTGTCTATTCTTTGCAAATCATACTTTTAAAATTTAACATCAAATCTACTATTACCAAAAAGTATTTATGTATGTAATGCAAATACTAAAAACTCTATATCCAGCACAGAAGGCACCATGAACTTTTACATCTATTTTTCATTAGTAATTCGGATCAATAAAGCTTCTTTTAGTTGTTTTTCTACATATTTCCACATGGATCTATTACTGTTCTGTTGCATAATTTGCTGCACATATATCAACACTTTTTTTCTAAACTTGCAAACTAGTTGATGGCTTCTATGAATTAGTGTTACTTCTCTCACACCTACTGAGAATTTTCCTGCAATATTAGCCTTCTTTTCTGTATAACTGATGGATTAAGGAGATGATATATCTATAAAAATTTTATTCCATCACATGAGTTTCATCATCCTGATGGCACATATAATTGCACAGACATAAATGACAAAACTGTGAAGTATTATTGTATATTACACTAGAAAGTATTGGTCACTTATTTTCACTATAGTCAGTATAGGAAAGTCTCCAAATTTATTTTCCCTCACTTTAGTAGAACAAGTAAAAAGTGAAAAGAAAGTAACATTTAAATGTGAAATTTCCCCATGTCATATTTTCCTGGAGCACCACATAACTGCTTCTTAAACACATGATCTATTTCAAAAACAATTTGTAACTCACCAAGTGAGTTGTTGCATTTCAGTGAGTTAAAAAAATCAACAACAGCCTCCCCACATGGGTGTTTAATCAATTTAACCAGTCAGCACTCTTGCTCGACCAGCAGGTGTTTGGCAGGCAAGAGCATAAGGCAAGTCCCAGTAATGCAGGACATAATTTATCTTATTTGAGTGCAGAGGGCTTTTCATTTGCATGTGGAATTCTTGCAACCTTTACATTGAGACAATCTAATTATTACTAGTACCATTTTGTTTTCTTTACAGGTATAAATTATATTTGTGGTTTTGTTAAAACAATGTACCATATTTGGATCAAGTTACTAATAGTACAAAACCTTCAGAGGAGTTGTTTCTTGCTGGCTTAAAAATAGTCTTTCTCAGTGGAATTTTTCTGTCATCACAATATTTGCAGTTTTCAAATACTCAGAAATATTTTTTTAATCAGGAACTAAATTTCTAGTACAAAAAATCCCTTTCTCACCTTGATGTTAACTGTTTATCAAGAATAATTTTAGGAATAATTTTTATAGCTATTTATTCTCTTTTGTTGTGTTGGTTTAGGATATAAACCACATGAAGAAAGTGCAGCATTTTATTTTTAAAACAATGAAAGATTAAGATGTAGTGTTTCTCGAAGCTAAGATTCCACATACATAAAGAATTTTCTATCTTTTTCCAAGAACAGTGATTCAGCCTTATGTCTTTGCATTAGTCAGACAATTATCAATTATGAATTCTGGTCTGCTATTATTTCCTATAGCATATGTTGTAATTTTCAATTTCACTTGAATATTCAAGTCTACTTCTTCTCATTCATTCCTACTCTATGAAATGTGTAAGAGAAAAAATTGTCAAAATATATTTGAAGAGAATGTAGGTTTGGTCTTATCTACACAGGAAAGTTTCTTCAATACAACCTAAGTTTTGGATATAAATAGATGTAAAAATATTGGCATACAAATATCTACTGTGCAAGCTCTATTTGAAAAGAGGAGTAGTGGTTGGCTCAAGATGCTTTTGGAAGTTTTATACAAAGCTAGAGAACTGTAACTAACCTAACATATCTAGAAAATATTTTCTCAAAGAACCCCCTGATGAACACCCATACTGAACGCTTTAAGTATTGTAGGAATTGTTTCAGATATCTTTTATTGCCCCAGTCTATTGTGGCAGTCCACAGTATACCAGTTTATGTCTTCTACATTCTTTGATTCTGTCTCACATGGGCTGAAATAATTGTTCTTTTATTTTATATGCTTTTTTCCTTATGATGACATTGTTTTGATCAGTGATAATGGTTAGTTTTACAGAATATTGCAGCATTGTAGCTCATTTTAAGCTACTAATACTCACAAGTCAATTGGGGTAACAAATTCTCCATATCCTTTAAAATCTCCAATTGACTTTTCAGGTTGTCCTTTGCAAACACCTTAAATTATCTTTCAGCTTCAGAAAAATCTAAAGCTCTCCTAAAGCTTGGAAAGATCATTTGTTTGAAATTTTACAGTGGGCTGAGGAAATCCTACTGCTATTTGTACAGCAGATTGTCTGCTGTCTTTGCCTACTTCATATTATTTTTTCTACTTTTTCATCATAACCCTTGGTAAATATCCTGAGTCTGAAAATCTTTGTAAAACACTACCTCCTATTACCAGTAATACTAAACAGTTTCTGTTCTGGTACCTTTATTGTTATTATAGACAGTCACATCTGTGTCTACATGGTTTAGTCTTCCTCTATACCAGTAAAATAGCTTCTGAAAACACCATCCTATTTTATCTGAAGCAATATATATGCCTGTCTGCTTCCCACATTTCCCATTTTGTGGACATACCCAAGCCTCAAAGACAGACATCTGATCTCCTCCTGTGTCAGACACTTTGACAGTACAACAAAATAGGCTGGCTTTCATGGTTGTGACAGATAAAGACATGGGATCCAGGTTTTTTGCTGCCCAGTTCTTTCAATAAGCAATACGAATAGCATAGGGAACTTCAAACAGCTTATGAGATGGATATTTCAGTCCTGCAGGGACCATGCTGTCAGTCAGGATACATTTCAGTATGATTTTGCAGTCTGTTCCTTCTGCTTCACTGAGAAAGAAAGGAATGGTCTGACCATGTTCTTGCTGCTACTGTATTCCCTCCATTTGCCAGGACCTGGAAAAGTTTTGACTTAAAGGCATTCCAGCAACATGAGATCCAGTTAGAGACTGTGGTTGTTGAGAGTCCATTTTGGTTTTGTACTGCCAAAGCAACATGATGTACCCTGTTCTCCCTGTAGTCAAGCTAACATGTTTTGCAAGGGAAGAGGAATTAAATACATAATTTCTCCTTTTTATTAATCTTAAACCTAAATTAATTGGAAAATCATAATTTTAACATAGACTGATCATTTCAAATGATCATTATTTTCCTGGAGCTATCCAATCTTTTGAGTTGCTGTTGACAGCCTCAGGTTCTCCCTCCTTCCCCCATGCTTTCTCCTCCTCTTTTTGATTGTTTAATTGTATACTTGTAGGCAATTTATTTGTTGCTTAGGAAGTGTGAATATTTTGCTACTTGAACATATGTTAATTAGTCAATCTATCTGGAAGTCAAGATAAATTAACTGTGCACTAGAAATACCCTGAATATAAAGTAAAATGTTATCAAATTTATGCTAGCTAAAAGATTCTAAGTTTGTCCATCAGTCTCACAGGCATCTCAGGAATGTGCATCATACAGGTCACTCTTAATAGTGTATGCACTTATCTGGAGCTTTAAGTTTCGTGCAGGAAAATAATATATTTTACAGGGAAACATAATTCTGTAGACACTCAAGTATGCAAGAAATCCATCTTTCTCTATTACTACGAGAGAAGAAATTTAACTTATGAATATTTTTTCTTACTTAATGCTAAAATAAATCTGAAATATCCTGATGCAGAGCAGACTTGGAACTAATTATTCCCTTTGAGAGCTTTAGGGAGAACATTCTTTAGACAGGCTTGGTTCTATTGTAACCTGGTGCAAATTATTTATTATTAATATATAAATTTATTTACTGTAAATAGATAATCTGTCTCACAGATTTTTCCCTTAGGTGTGATCTGGCCAGTATTAAAATAGTGTTATGATCATTGTGTCTGAACAGCAAAAACATACAAAATAAAATATTAATCACTCTCAGTATATATTTCTATATGCCTCTTGGTCTTTCTCTCTTTCTTCACAATTTGCAGAAATTATTTGTTTTGATTGTTGTGCATTTGAAAAAAATGTTTAAAGAAAATGAAATCAACAGTTATGTAATATATCTGATTTTAAGAGAAAGTTCTGATTCTTCTTGAGCTTGACTTGTTTTCTGAGTTTTTCCTATGTTTCTGTATATTTATATTCTTCTGTTTAAGACGTGTAGTGAGTATGCAAGAAGGGCAGCTAAGAAATAATTAAAGCATAGTAGCAATTTTTCTAAAGCAAGCTCAATTTAGACCATAATAAAAATGAAATGTAAACTTTTCTTTATATTCCCTTATAAGAGAAAGGAATATCTGGGATTTTCTTTTGCATATATGACTATTTACTGATAACCAAAACCAGTATCAAAGTCCAATAATGGTAAACTAGATTATCCTAATAATAATAAATTATTCAAGTTATTAGAGGAGAGCTGATAAAACAGTCACTACAAGTTGAATGGTACTATAGAGTACAACTTAAATATTGTCCTAGGATAACTGTCCATTGTTCTCTTATGCTGGTATGAACTGCAGTAATAGTGAACTTCTTTTTCACTTGTGACAGAATTAACAGTTTATAGTGTTAATTGTAATACTATTTTTTGTAATAAAAAATTACTCCTAAAAGGGATTTAAATTTTTCTGCCTTCCAAATGTCAGCCTCCTAAATTCTCCTCTTTTGCTTCTATCCTACTCCAATCTCCTTGCCTGCCTTCCTTATTTATTCTGATTGTGCGGGGTTTGTGTGTGTGGTGGGGGGTTTTGGTAGTGTGGACGAGGGGGCTACAGCGGTGGCTCCTATGAGAAGCTCTCAAAGCTCCCTTGGCTCTAAGTCAGACCTGCCTCTGCACCAAGACTGAGCCAATTAGTGACAGTGGCTGATAACGTATTTAAGAAGGGGAATCTGGGAGGAGGAGTTGCAGTTGTGAGGGGAAGTTGTGAAGAGGAAACCTGTACAAACATTGATGTCAGTGGAAAAAAAAAGGAGAAAGGAGGGGAGGAGGTGTGCCCCTTGCAGCCCATGGTGAGAGGACAGGCTTCTCACCTGCAGCCCATGGAATTCCACAGTGGAGCAGATGCCCACCTGAAGGCCATGGAGGACCCCACACCAGAGCAGGTGGGTGAGCCTGAAGGAGGCTGGGACTCTGTTGGAAGAAGCACCCTCTGTTGTAGTTTGCCACTAGGAAGACAGCAACACATGGGAGGGATCCACACTGGAGCAGCTTGGAAAAGACTGTGGCCCATGGGAAGGACTCATGTCAGAGAAAGTTCATGAAAGACTGTCTTCTGTGAAAGTGACACCACATTGGAGAAGGGGAAGAATGCAAGGAGTCCTTTCCCTGAGGAGAAAGAAGTGTTGGGACTGATGGCACTCCCCATTCCCTGCCCCCTGTGCTGTTGGAGGTGAGGAGGTAGAAGTGTTGGGGGGGCAGGGGGATGGTGTTTTTAAGATGTGGTGAGGCTTCACTGTCCTACTCTGTCTGTTAAGTGTTGCTGTTAGTTTCTGAATTAAATTAATGCTCTTTTTCTTCCTCTAATGAGGAAGAAAAAGCTCTTGCTTTTTTGATCACAATGGGTGAGTGTCCTGGGTTGCAGTGTATTCTATTACCATCCTCATGAGCTGTTGAAATCAGGTGGGGCAGTGTTTCCTTGCCTCCTCCCCCCAGACTATCTTTCTGTTGATGGCCCATCAATGCCATGCAGCATGACTCATTATGCCATTGTGAGATGCTCCACCCAGAGGGAGAAACCAAGCATTCCATCCTGGATATAACCTGAGATTCTGAATACCAGAGACGCTCTCTTTTCCACTGGATTTCCAGAGGACAGGAGCTACTTAGCCACCACTGGACTTTTCTGAGGAAGAGCAGATCTTCTTTCTACAGAATCACTGCTTCAGGGGGACTGCAGCCACCATTCTACTGGACTGCTACCACCACCCTGAGCATTGTGCTGTTTCCCTCTGGGATTATAGCACAACACTGATCAAGACAGGTATGGTGTCCATTCCATTCTTTGTATTCTAAACAATATAGGCTACATCCAACAACTTGGTTTGGGGTAGTAGTCTGCTTTTGAATCAAATCCTCTGATAGTTTCCACTTTGCACACACTGCTTTGGTCTCAAAGTGGATTCAGTGCAGACAAACTACACTCGTTTTGGGGAAGCTCTTCCTCAGGCACAATCCAACATTTGGTGGGGACATTAGAATCTGAATGAGGGAATAGCCACACCAACACAATGCCCTCTGGCAGGTACTTAAACATTTATACAGTAATAGATTCCTCTTGAAACAACAACTCCTGTGACACCTTGAAAACATGTTATGCTGTGAAAAGAATGAGGTACAATATACCTTGCCAACAAGTCATCTATCTGGACTTCTGTAAGGCCTTTGACAAGATTCCCCACAACATCCTTTCACTAAATTGGAGACATATGGATTTGATGGGTGGATAGTTTGGTAGAGTGGAGGATGACGGTTGGATGATGGCATCCATTTCAATGTCGAGATGGAGATCAATGACAAGCGGTGTCCACCAGGTGTCCATATTGGGACCAGTATTGTTTAATATCTTCTTCAATGACATGAAGAGTGGGATTGAGTGTACCTTCAGCAAATTTGCAGATGACACCAAGCTGAGTGGTGCAGTTGGCATACGTGAAGGATGGGATACCATCCAGAGGGACCTGGACAAACTTGAGAAGTACATTTCGTGAAGTTCAACAAGGTCAATTGCAAGGTCCTGCACCTAGGTCAGAGAAACTCCTGGTATCAATACAGGCTGGGGGTTGAAGGTCTTGAGATCAGCCCTGTGGAGAGGGACTTGGGGTACTGGTGGATGAAAAGCTGGAAATGAGCCAGCAATGTGCACTCATAGCTCAGGAAGCCAATCATATCCTGGGTTGCGTCAAATAAGTGGGGCTAGAAGGTTGAGGGAGGTGATTCTGCCCCTCTACTCTGCTTTGGTGAGACCCCACCTGGAGTGCTGTGTTCAGCTCTGGAGACCTCCACACAGGAAAGACATGGCCCTGTTGGAGCAGGTCCAGAGGAGGGCCACAAAAATTAACAGAGGAATGGAATATCTATCCTATGAGGAAAGGTTGAGACAGCTGATTGAGAGAGTTCAGCCTGGGGAATGGAAGGCTCTGGGGAGACCTTATTGAAGGCTTTTAGTACTTAAAGCGGGCTTACAAGGAAGATGGGGACAAACTTTTTAGAAGGGCCAGTTGCAATAAGGCAAGGGGTAATGGTTTTAAACTAGAAAAGGGTAGATTCAGACTAGATATAAGGAAGATATTTTTTATGATGTGATGAAACACTGAAACAGGTTGCCCGGAGAAGTGGTAGATGCCCCATCCCTGGCAACATTCAAGGTCAGGTTGGTTAGGGCTCTGAGCACCCTGATTTAGTTGAAGATGTCCCTGTCCATTGCAGTGGGGGTTTGGCCTAGATGACCTTTAAAGGTCCCTTCCAACCCAAAGTACCCTATGATTCTATGAATCTATGTCTTTTGTGTTCTCACATGACTTTTGGGGAAGCATTTCCTCTATGTCCAGCTTGAGCACTCCTTCACTGATGCACCAATTCTTGGAAGAATGGAGGGCAGAATTTACAGGATTGAATATCCACTGGTGTTCTCTTGTTGCTACTTCTAAGTTCATGAATTGAACTGACCTTTAATGTTGGCTTATTTTCCTGAAGTCTTCCAGTAATTTATTTCAAGAATTGATGTTCTCACTCAGACTAAGGACAATTCCTCTTTGTTCCAGCTGAATCTGCCATTTCTATTGAAGTGAAAAAGTGGTGAGAACTCTGGTGAAAATCTTTGCTTTCTGATCTCTTTTACTATCTTGACAGGCAGTTCTGTGAGCTCTTACACTTTTGTAAATTTTTAGAGAGTTGATTCTAAGAATAATGCAGAAATGTGGAATTCTGAGTTTTGTCTAGTCATTACACCACTCTGGAAATATTTAATTCATAACCTGTGTTATGTTTCGTCACAATTTTTCCATAAGGAAACCCATCAGATAGAGATACTGTAGCCTGTTGTCATTCATTCCTAGGAGGTGGTTCCCAGAAAACTGGGAATAATTAAAAAGATCACTTCAGTGTTGTGGCTTTGGTTATGGAAATGATCCTCTTTCTTTCATAAGACAGCATTTTTAATTTGGGTGTGTGTGTGGGGGGGTGGGGGTGGGTGGGTGTGTTTCCAACAAAAGGTAAGGCTTTCTTTCTGAAAAATATATGAGGAAATTCAATACTCGAAAAAAAAGTTTCATTCTTATTAACATTAAATCTGTTTACCAAAATAAATCTGTTCATTTCTTTTTCTTGGAGAATCTCATATTTCACTTATATTTTTGTTTCTATGTTTTATGCAACAAAATTTCTAAAAATTGTTTATGAAAAGGTATTTATTTTTAGCTAAACACATAGAAGATGTTCTGGACTGATACGTTGAAAATAAAGCTAGTGTTGTGGACACACAGACATTTATGTATTCTCCAACTGTTTTTTGAATGTCACTTGACATAAATTTCAGGTCTTGTTTGCACAGAAAGGGTTTTTGAAACAGCTTGTTTGAAATAAAAACATACCATACCATACCATACCATACCATACCATACCATACCATACCAGATAATAGTCACAAACTATTAAAATAGAGTTGGCGTATCTATCACAGACTGCTGGGACTAACCATTGCGTTTGGTCAAAACCCGCTTTCCAGAAACGGAAGTAGTTTGAAATCATCAATAGAATCCCACATGTCCTTGATAATGGTTACATCATTCACTGTCCAAAATTAGCACCTTATTTCTGGCTTAAATATATCAAGTTCTTTGATCAATCTACTCTGCGAAATCTGTTGTTAGGACCTACAGACTTATCCTTCTGGATGTGTTTGTACACTCTAATCAACACAATGTTTCAGTTCTTTTTTTTTGACCACTAAGCAGATTGAAAAGTCCTCTAGCAACTCACATTGGTATATTTTCCTCTCTAAAATCATGTAATTACTAAAGGACTGGACTGTATCCAGCAATAGATTTATATATTGTAGAAAAAGTTCTCTAGGCAAATTAAATGTTACATTTTCTGTTCCCGTTAGATACGACAGATTAATTTCACTGATTCATGTTATCACCCCTTGTGATATCAATGTTGAATGTGATGTTAGTTACAAATCAATATCAATTAACCTGAGTATAGATTTCAGTCCTTGAATTCAGTAAATCCTTCATTATATCTGCTTTAATATTAGACCTAAACAAATGCAAGCGTAAAGCTTTAATAGTAATAGAGACGGATACGGTTAATTGCATTATATATTGCCTGCATTATTCAATTGTAACACAGCTTAGAATCACATATATACTCCTATTTCTTAGACAAGGCAAATGGCTACCAAGATCCTTTGAGATACATAGAAATATAATTATCATTGCAGAAGTCTAAACTTGCCCAAAGCTCTTCTGCATCACATAGAATCAATAAGGTAGAGTTAGGATACTTGTTTCATTTCACTGCTAACAGGAATGGGTAAGCATTTCCTAAGCCAGCTTCAGGTCCTGTTAAAGTTTATCCTTTTTTTTTTTTTTTTTTTTTCTCTCATTTGTTACAGATATTTACCCTTGTCATAAATTTGAGAAAAAAGAATTTGTAGGTTGTGGAGAATGCAGGATATAGGAGTTGAGTATGCTCCTGCTTACTGACTGATAAGGTTCAATACTCCTTATTATGCACCAGTGTGAACAGATTATTGTCCTCTTGTCAGAGTGAGAATATATTTAAGACTCAGTAATGGGTGTCAACATAAGAATTTCTTTTATGTCAATTTTAGCTTAGTCAACAATGCTGGTTAGTTTAGTTTATTTCCCTCTCGTTCCTTATTTTTATTGTTTTTCCTTTCAGACGCTTGGAAACACGATGGCTAGGCCCCATAAGATCTTGCTACTGCAGATTGATAACTCATCATAAAAAGAGATATGGGAACCTGGAGATCTGGAGGAAAGACTTCCTTCAGAAAAGTAGGAACTTCTCATTTTTGATATGGCTAGGAATCAAAGTTTTCCATTTTACAGCTACAAGAGATGGACAAGGCTGAGTGGACATGAGTAGCGTTAAGGGAAGTTTTCTATCTGATGGTACAGGATGCAGGTGAAGGAATAAACTAAACGATATGATCTGTCTTACACTGAAACCAGGTACTTTAATTTCTTTCAGTCTATCTTGACTGTGTTTTAACCATTTTAGCTCTCCTTCTGGGGAGCAAGAACAAACGTTTCTCAAAAAAATCTGTATAAATTTTCAGTCTGCATACACATTCACCAGTAAGCGCATTCTCAGAACGTTCTCAAGTCTGCACTCCCTTGAGGATCTATCATTACCTAGATAATAGGGTTTATCTTAATTATTTTATTCAGAATGTGTGAACTAGGAGTTTCTCTGACTGTTTCCCCCAATAAATTTAATCTAGTAGTGTGTCTGTTCCTGTAGGCTTGAATCTCTCCCAGATGCCGATCACCCTTTTCCTTGTTAAATTTGAGAAAAATGACCTGCTGTTTCATGTTAAGAAGGCCATGTTCTTAGTCTTTATGAGGAATTCCAGACTGGATTGTGACCTGCCACTCATTTGTATGGAAGTGCATGGCCTGAAGACTCAGGTTGGGAGGGAGTTCAGATATAAACTCTTCATTAATTCCTCCTGACTTGGCTATTATACTGAGCTGCTTTGTGTACTAGTGGTCATGAATTTTATTAGCAGACATTTATCTCTTTCCATGTAATGTATAGGAAGCTTTGGTACCTGATGCAGGGATACTACAGGAACGCCTTTGTTGAGTTGATCCTAACTTGTTAAGTCCACTGTCTGCCTTGTCTTCAACAAGATTTTATTGCATATTAACCTGCTCAACACAGAACCCTTTCTTTCAAATGGACATAGCCCTTCGGAACACAAGGAAATAGATATGCAGTCAAAGCTTTTTAGAATATCAGATAATATGTTGTCTAGGACTTGTCATTTTTTAGAACAGAAATAAACCAGAAAGGAGAACTGGAAAGAACAGACCTATTCTATTGAGTGTCAATTAGGTTTAAGGTTCAATGACAGGATGTAATATAAGTCACTTAGTGTACAAAAGTTGCCATTGATTTTCTGTTTAACAGTATTGTCTTAATCCTCCAGCAATTATCGTGCCAGCTGCTAAAATTTTTCCCTTTAATGCCATCTATAGATACAACTTTTTTTTTTCAAAGTTCTGCCTTTCTATGCTTATATGCCTGATTTCCATACAGAAGTATTGTGATCTGTCACCTCACTTTAGATTTACTTTCTAATTCCTCATATTTCAATAAAGAATTAAAGTAATAAATCAAAAATGTCACTGGACCACATAACTTGTATTTCAGGAAAGTAGTTCAGTGAAAGAGAATCTTCAGTCTCTCAAAGAAAATGTTATACTTTATTCCAATGTTTGCACAGACATTTATATAAACAATCTATACAACACAATTTTTATTTAGACTTCTTAACTAACTTTGCCAGGAAATATCTTTCTTCCTCTTTCCCACACAAATGCAATCTGTTTGTTTTGGCATAAATACTTTGAAGCATATGGAAAGTTTAACACACCTGAAAAATATTTGAAATTAAATTGGGTTTGGTGTGTTCAGTCATATGTACTTCACTAAAAATTTTTCCTACATACAGCTATACAAATTTCTGCTTGTAGTGAGGAAATATGTATGCATTAGATACTGTGTGCTGAAGAACTTTTATGTATAAAACTGAAAGACAGATGACTGTAGGATTGATAGAAGTACACTAGAGATCAAAATGACCATTCTTGTGAACATTATAAACTCAAGAAGCCTTACTATGAAAAAACATTCAAACTTTGCACTCCTTGCACTCTACAAATTTCAATCATAAGATGGCAATTTCATTAAATTTATCTTCCTGCTTTAAAATAGAATTCAAAGACAGAGATACAAGAGTGACTTTTTTTTTTTTTTTTCACTTTTATCTTTTGTTTTTTAATATATGCCATTGTTAAACACAAAACTGTTTTCAACAGGTTTTACATTTTGAAGTTCTATATGGTTCAAGGGTTCCACAGTGGTCTTCTGAGGCTTCCTGGCAATATTTTAATTATGTACAGTTGCCTTCATGTCGTGTAGGCAGGACAGTAACCAATAACACTCTGTGTCCCCGTTGAGCTTTAAAATTGAAACCACGCTTTCAGAACGCTGCCCTAAATTAGCTTTCTCACCAGTCAAATTGTGCCACACAGGCAACCTCAGGTCTGTTGCCTGAGCTACATTCAATAATGCATACATCATAAAATGGCCATAACTGTCCACAGTCTGCTTTTCAGCTAACTCTTTCATATCTGAAAAATTAGCAACCTTCATAATAGTTACATGTTATTTATCTCTGAGCTATTGTAGCATACTAAGCTCAATGAAAATGTCATTATTCTGTTGAGATTAGTGTATGTAATTTAAAATTATTTTTTACCCTTGGTGTGTTGTTCTGAGATGAAATTAAAATTGTATGTATGTACAATGTGATAGTTATAGTGGAGTTAGAGCTTAAAAGCTGTGGCAAAGATGTTTTATAACACTTTCTACAGATGCATTCACATCTTCACTTGTTTTAGAACCACTGTGATTAAGAAGCTTTAAAACATTATTTCCTCTGTGAATATATTTCCATCCTTGAGGTATTTTCTTTTAAATTTTTTGTATTTGTAGGATTACATTGAGTCATGGAGTCACAAACCCTTATGTTCGCACCCTCTCCCTCTTTCTGCCTGGCTGTGCCCACCACCTGTCTCCCCATTCTGTGTGGGGGTGTGTTTCTCTTCAGCCACTTGTCTTCAGAGACATTTAAAACAATGGTAATGAATGACAATGTAATATATTAGTCTGCCATCACAGGCTGCTGTGGCTCAAAAAGAGGGAGCCATCAGTACCTTCTAGAATATTTCTAAGTTCTGCGACACTTTTGCCCGTGTCACATCCTTATTGTCTCACCTTGCTTTCTGCACCAGCCCATCTGAAATCCGCTCTTCCCTGGAATTTCCCATGTGACTAATATCTTCTTCTGTGAGACTTCTCTTTTAGCTGGTTTTCTCATCCATGTCCCCTCTGCCTGCAACGAAGTTGTCCAAGCAATTGCCTTAGGAGTGTCCTGCTTTCTCATGTCCTCAAAAGAAGCCAGAGGCACAGCTCTGGAGCCCAGCTATGCCTTTTGAGGCAGATCCAAACTGTCCATATTCCTGACTTCATCAGTCTCAGTCATGTGAAAGGAAGAAAAATATCCTCCTTAAGGAATTATTTTTAAGAATTGAAAAATACCTGAAGGTTTTGTGTTTTTTTTAATTCCCTGTTTCTCTATTAGTGATGAAAGATACATTTTTAACTCTCTGAGCCACAGGAGTGCTTTTGAAAATAAGACAGTTTTATGTTCTTACATAACTATTACCTTTGAGAATTTAATCTGTTGGGAGGACCTATGCCTGGTGTTATTAATAAAATTTATCTCCAATGGAATAAAAATACTGAGTTTTTTCATAGATATTAAGTATTTCTTAATTTTCAATGTCAGTCTAAAAACAAAGTGGAAAGAAGGAAGATGTTACGATCTCACTAGTGTATTTCATATTTGAAAAAGATGTTCAAAGTTAATGGATACTTTCCTGTAATTGTTTCTTTAATATATTCCTGGAATTATTTGTGGAAGCACGTTTTTGTTTTACAACCCATGACTAAAGTTTCCATGGATGGTCTTTTATTTTATTTGTTTATTTGACGCTATATTACATACTCCGCACTCCATGAAATCACAACATGAAAACAACTGATGAACTTGTATTCCCTGCATGTTACATTTGTTATCCAGACAGGAAAGACATAAGTCACACTGTCAGCAGGTAATGAGTCTTTCTATCTGCAGATTCCACAGTAGTACTTCAGTCATGTTTTGTATTTTGTACCCTAACAGTTCTTTGCATGAGATATCTTTCTTTTCAGTTTCTTTCCCGTTCCCTGAGATGGCTATTGAAATCTTAAATTAATAAGAAAATAGTTACAACTCATCCACTCAGAAGAACAATAATGGCTGTAAATTATAAACCTTGTTTTGATATATTATTTAAAAGTGTAGTATTACTGCCATGCAGCTATTCTCTTGAGAGATGACAATCTATGACAGTATAAGGTAATAAGGAGGGAGGAGGGGTTCTTTACACATACTGTCTGATGAGAAGCTTTTGTGTGTGTTTTAAATGCTGAAACAAAAGATCACCAGCATGACTTATAATCATTAGCTCTGCTCCTGCTAATTATAGCTAGTTGGAGAGAGACAATTAATTATTGCTTTGTCTATTTGTCAGAAAGCTTTCGGTTTGTGTTTGTAAGCCTTTTTCTAGTCTTTGTCTGAACCACTCTTTTACAATATTTCAGTTATATTGGTCTACTCACATTTCACTCAGATTACAAACACACAAATAATCTTTGTTGCTAACAAGAATTCAGGATCAAGGGTAGTGGACTAGAAGGCACAGAAACAATCACCTCACTAGAATTAATGCATGCAATGAGAGACTACGAAGAAACACATGATCTCTGCTGGCTGGTAGATTAACAATTAAAGGGTAAATCTAACTGACTTTGTCACTGAACTTCTGTATCATGAGAAAGGGTTCAGCTGAACATGCAGCTGAAAGTGAGTGTGGTTTGAATAAAAGCACCACCAAGTGAGTCTTCAATCCGCAGACTTTGCCAAGCCAGGTTGAACTCCTGAGGAAATTGGGCTAAGTCTAGATAAGGAACAGAAGGTCCATTTCTGATAAGGACAGGAAAGGTGGAGTTGCAAGACCTGGGCTGTCTTCCAGAAATCTTTTTTATGGTCTTATGCAGATCATTTAGTCTTAGTTAAATCACAGAAGTCAATGAGGTGGAGACATACCCTTTAGAACAGAAAAGGAAAAACTACTATCTGAAGACAAATGAATCATTCCCTTCAGTCTTTGTGTTGGATAATTGTGAATCAGATGCTGAAGGTTTCTTGTCATCTAATAACCCTGTTCAACATGCACATTAATAAATTAGATTAGTTGGTAATTTAGATTATTGGATTTATCAGTACATTAGATTAAGACAAAAATGTCCTAGGCCTGTATCCTCTAATTCATCTTACAGCAAAAAAGTAATTCAGTTCTTGAGTCCACTGATATGAAGTTTCAGGAAATAATTATGACATAACTTCTAATACTTTGGTTGGTTATTTAAAAAACTGATGATATATTCAACTTCTAGTTCTCTGAGTAGGACTGGGTCCTATTTTCTTTCCTGTTTCCTTATTCAAGAATTGATGGCTTCACAGCACAGAAATGCTCTGACTGAGGTTTTCTGTGACTATTGGTTGATTTCATAGTTCTGTATTTCAGATTGTTTTAACTTATGGTCATACTCTAGGTTTCTTTTCAGTAAAAATGATATATAATTTTTACAATTAAATTATGTAAAGAATAAACACTGAATAGCAAATATATAAAATGTTTGATCAGTACTGCTATATTACCAAAATTCTCCAATAGAGTTTAACTTCCATTTTGATGGTTGGATTTCACATGTCTGCCATTCAAGATAGCTAGCAATTTCATTATTACCCAGACAGATTAATTTTTTTCAGGAATGACAATTTATTCTGAACACTTTATACAAAATGTGCACATATCTGCAATATGCACACCCTTTTTGGAGAAAGCAGAAATAAGTATCCTTGAATTCTCCAGACCACAAGGAATTGGAAGAATGGGACTATTGAGTACTTCTGCTAACCTATGCAAGAAACAAAATAATGTTCCTATATGTTGCCCTATACTTGAGAATTCACAGACAAACTCTCAGAAATATGGGATGATTCAGAGAAACAAGAGTAAAAATAAAATCCATGATAAAGGCAGATAATTCCCCAAGAATGCTGGAACAATACCCAGGAAGTGAGAACCTGAGAAGTGAGAACAGATGTTCTAGCAGTTACATAATTATTCTGAGGGGTTTTTTTTTGTTGTTGTTGTTAATAACAATAATATCAGAATTCTGACATCTTTAACTGGTATCTGAATTTTTGCAGAAATTATATTTCAAAATGACTCTTTGGTTGTTTCCCAAGGTTAGAGGTCTCCTCTATTGTCTAAAATTCTTATGAGTTACTCATTAGTTACAACATTCCTATGAAAATATATGTTTTGGTTGGAAAGCTGCTTTCTTCCCACCTCAGGAAGCATAGAAAAATAAGTATAGTGAAGCTTCTTCAGTTATCTTGCTAGAAATTCCAGTGTCTTACCAAGGGTGGGAAGCTTAACTATTACACAGTGATTGTACTGTGGAGTTCATGGAGAAAGAAACTGGCTAATAACTAAAAGCAGAGTGTATCAACAAGACATTAAAAATTGTACTTAAAAATCTGTAGTGCTCTGGTACAACTAATCATCTGGGATGCAAAGAGGTCATAGGTTTGGAAGTTACAACCAGAGACATTATACCCAACTGCTATGTTCAGTTGAAGAATTTTGTTATGTTAGAACAAAAGTAGACATTTTTTAAACGTAAGGGTCCTAAAGGAGACAACAGTAAGTTACCATCATGATATGGAAATATATTCAAATATTTAAATTGAATTAGCACAGTTACAAATAAGACAAAACAAAATTATACTAATGATCACCTAGACTCATATTTTCTTATGAAGCATACTGTTGCCTGTCTACTGTTCTTGGAACTGAACTTGTCTATGTGTTTACATGACATCTTTAATAATGAAACAGAGTATAACTAGACTGAGGTTAGATTCTCTAGCAATGAAGACTATACTGCGTTACAGTTATCTTGCTGTGAAGACAGAGAATCTCCTTAAAATTATGATGTCACTGTCTTACCACAAACCAGAGGATATAAACCCCACCATTCTTGCACCCTCTATCTTGCCCACTCACTTCTTAAAGACAAAGATATCACATCACTTTCAAGAAAATTTTGGACATATCCATAACAAAAAAAGAACAATTCCTTTAGTCTTCCCAGAATTGTTTGTCTTCAGAGTCCTCCTTTACTAATGAAGTGTGTTATCTATCCATTTTTATGACTGAAGTCTTGAGACTTGATTGGGTGCCATTGCAGTTAATTTGTTTTTATTTATAGATTGGTAGAATATAGTGATTTATCAATTTTAGCACTTTGTGAAGAATATTTCATAGAATCATAGAATCATACTATGGTTTGGATTAGAAAGTAGCTGAAGATCACTTGATTCTAACCCCTTCTGCCATGGGCAGAGACACCTTCCACTAGATCAGGTTGCTCAAAACCCCATCAACCTGTGCTTCAACTCTTCCAGGGAGGGAGCATCCACCACTTCTCTGGGCAACCTCTCACCACCTTCACAGTAAAGAATTTCTTGCTTACATCTAATCTAAATCTACTCTCTTTCATTTTAAAACTATTAGCTGTCGTCCTATCACTACACTCCCTGATACAGAGTCCCTCCCCATCTTTCTGTAGGCCCCCTTTAGGTACTGGAAGGCTACTATAACATCTCCCCAGAGTCTTCTCTTCTCCAAGCTGAACAACCTCAACGCTTTCAGCCTGTCCTCACAGATGAGGTGCACCAGCCCTCTGATCATCTTCATGGCCTCTGGACCCACTCAAACTGGTCTATGTCCTTCTTATGTTCAAAGCCCCAGAGCTGAATGCAGTACTCCAGGTGGATTCTCATGAGAATGGAGGGAGAGAACACCTCCCTCAATCAGCTGCTCATACTTCTCTTGATGCAGCCCAGGATATGGCTGGATTTCTGGACTGCCAGTGCACATTGCCAGGTCATGTTGAACTTCTTGTCAATGAACAGCCCCAAGTCCCTCACTGCAGGGCTGCTCTCAATCCACCAGGGCTGCTCTCAATCCACCCATCACCACCTGTATTTGCGTTTGGGATTGCCTTGACCAGTGTGCAGGACCTTGCATTTGGCCTTGTTGAAATTCATGAAGATTGCACAGGCCTACCTCTCCAGCCTGTCACAATTCCTCTGTATGGCATCTCTTCCCTCCAGCCTGTTGACCACTGTTCTAAACCTAAATTTCTTCACAAGCTGATTTAATTGACCTTAACTCTGGCAGGTTTATATTTTTTTTAAGACCCCTAAAAATGTCTACAAAGTGTTTTAATTTGTTCTGTCCAGGCATGAACCAACTCCAAACTAGAAACCATATTTGCATGTGTCACACGGAACTTATTCTAGTACACCTAGCAAAGTTTATTAGATAGGGGTCAAAGTTACATCAACAAGAGTTATGGTATTTCTTACTTCTGGTTCACATGTGGCCAGCTCAGAGCTTTATCACCATCCACTGCCCTTTGCCTCCAACTTTCATGTTGTCATATCTTTACTTACATGACCACTGATGAGCATTAAGCAGTTGATGAGCACTAGTTAGAACCAATTAGCAAAAGGAAAATCGCACACAAAAACCTTTAAAATGAAACTGCCACAACTGCAGGTATTGATTGTCTGGATGATAAATAAGCCACATGCTGCAGGAGCATAACAGCTGCCTGACTCTCCCTCTGATATCCTCTTTAGTGGTTTCTTCTGCTGGAACTAGGAGTATTTATGCACAATGTTCCATAGTAATGGACTCTGTGAAATCTGGACTGAGATAAAGAAGATGACCTGTGCCAGAATCGTTGGCTATGAATAATTTAAAGGTACATCCAGTATGAACTATATAATTCTGTATACTATTAATAACATGTGTACTATTAATACATGTGGTAATATTATATGCAGTGTGTATATTAATACGTTTTATATATTACAGGGTCTAACCAAGAAAAAGATGGTTAAGACTGCAAAACCACCTAATGCAATATAGTTTTCTCAGAACATTTCCATCAGAGTATATATACATATATACAATATATATGTCTATATATATTATATACACAGACACATATATGCATATATATGGGGTATATATGATATATATACATATACACACACACAAATAAAGTGAAACCAGAGGTAAAGAGTAATGCAAGGAAAGATTTTTTCTGTTTCATTCCCTCACCAGATGTGTGTTACAGACTTGACAGAAAGCAAGACACTGCACTACCTCTTTCTGGCAATCCTTGGATGGGATGCAAGACTGATGAGAATGCTCTCAGACAGTTTCTTGAATGATGCTGAAGCTGATACAGAAGTACATATGGAGTCCATAAGCACTTTTATGCAACGAGAAAAGAGGGCAGTTCTTCTGCTATATTTAGTTGGCATAAAATTAAACTGAATCCACCAGTTTAGAAATTAAGTATATTTTAACACCCTCAGATACCACAGGGAGGTTTATTCACAGGTTTGAAGGTTTTATCAGATTAAACTATTCTTATAGGATATGCTAATATTGTCTGGGAAGTGGGATGCTGTAAATCTAGGAACACTGTGTCTTCAGCTTGAGAGAAAAAGTGAAAGAGTTTCTTGTGAAAATTTTGCTCGATATATCAATCCCTATAGTGAGAAAGAAGGCAAAATTAATTAGAGCCAAGAACTTCTGACTGATGAATGAAAACATGGATAATTGTTATGCATTTAATACTATATGAGAAATCACCACTGAAGTCAATATATGATCTTTATGGCCTTTTGATTTTTGATTTCATAAACATTTTAGCATACTTTCTTTTTTTTTTTTTTTTTAGTAGAAATGTATATGGAAAGAAGATATCTTAACTGAGTAGCTATAATCCCAAAATGTTAAACAAAACTCTAAATTTGTTCACTTAACCTTTCAGCAGAGGCAATGTCTATGCTTTCTAACCAATGCTGGTTTTAAACTATAAGATTTCTATCAGTGCATCAGCTGAGTATTGCACACCACTTGACATACAGTGTTTTTCAATAAGAGAGAGATTGCTGGTCCACTTTTTCTGTACTGAGAGATAATGTCTTTTTCATATAATTATAGAATGACAACAGAATTGGAAGCTCTCAGCCAGACAGATGTGCTAATGCTGAAAAAAAATCTATGAAATTGGTTTGGAAAATGAATTTATTTTAATTGTGTTTACCCTAATTCTGTGCTTGCTTTCTGGTGTGAATAAATACTCTGTAAAGCTCTTCATGTAAATCAGTGATGCAGACTCATTTGGAATCCTGCTTGTAATATGGGTTACCTTGCTTTGAAAAGGATACTGAAAAATTAGGCAAGTTTAGGGACAGGCAATAAGAAAGATTATGTCCATTAAAAAATAAAATAAAAGGTTTTTATAAGAAAAGTGGTTTTTAAATTGTTTGGATTACTTAATTTAAAAGGACAATGGCATAAAGACAAGAATATTTCTTTCATAAACATGAGAACAGAGTATTTTAACAGTAAAAAATAAAAGATAATTTATCAAGGTTTTGTTATTCAAGCTCAACATAAGAAATGATCCTGTAAGATGAAAAGTTGAGAGATTCAACAGTAAATACTTCTCCACAGAATATATATAGTTGGATCAATTATATATAACATTTGGGAAAGATGAACACTAATTGTTTTCAGAGGGATGATACTGTACTAGGTGGAGCTTCAGCCTGATATTTGTATAGCAATGCTTAGTTCTTGTACTAAAATAAAATGAGAAAATTGCAGTACACTGTAATTTAAGTGAAAAGCAACATTAATATTAAAAAATATAAAACCTGTATATGCCACAATACTTGAGAATAGACATTTGTCCAACGGAAATAAAAAAATTACGGATTGCTGAAGAGTTTTTTTTTTTTTTAGCAGAATCTTAAATGTTCATATTTACTACACCCAAGAAAATATAAATGATTTATAGAAATGGTTGCTACTGCATTCATAACTTGTTTCTTAATCTCTGTGGATTTTCTTCACTTGTGTTTAACAAATGCTGCGACAAAGACCTTTATGACATTTATCTAATCACAGCGGGTTTTTTGATTAGTATTAAAACATATTCACAAAAATACAAATTTGATTTTGGGTCAACCTATTGCAAAGAATACCCAGATTTTTTAAAAATTTAAAATTTTGGCATGCATCCATTTCTTTCCTGCATGGCTCTCTAAAATTTGCTAGATTCTTACAGATCAGCCTTTAATCTTCAACAAGAGACCTTCCATCCATGTCTTAAAAAGCCAAGTTTGCTGATGCTTCTGAGAGAGAGGCTGTGGTGTAGAAATGGTGACTGCAAGTCAAGGGAGTAAGGGACCAGTGAGAGCATCAACATAAGCAAAAAGCCAGATAGTGTAAATTTCTTTCTGACATCTCTTTTTTCACTCATCCACCTACTTCATCGCCTGTAGCAGGAACAACTTAATCCCACTCTCCCTTTCTAGAGCAGCAGCATTTTATTTTGCATATATTGATGGGAATGTTGAAGCTGTTTCTGACAGCTCTTGTAGATGGAAGAGTAATACTGAGCACATTACAGAAATTATTAGTTGCAAATTGCAAACAGTGTCTTTTCTGAATATTAAAGTGTCTATTAAGGTGAAATAGTCAGTAAAAGAGACCTCAGATTTTGTTGATAGACACGATATTCCTATGAAACATAAAGACATAAGGAGGTTTTAACTTTCATGCTATCTTACCATTTTACTATTCACTAAGATTGAACTAAGATTGATCTGATTCTTTGAATAAACTGAAGAAATTTATATGGTTTTAATTTCTCCCCTCATTATTCCTAATTTTAAAATTGAGTTATATTTCTCTAGATTAAGCAATATATTGAAATATTCCACTAGAAATTGATTTTTTGTCACAATGACAGAATTGTTTATTCATGGGAATAAAAAGCTCCAATGGAAACTTGTTATTCATATGAGGATATGATTTTCATCACTGATGCTCGCTGCTTGAAGAATGTTGGCTAGTTTTAATTTTATAAAATGTTTTAAAGGGAGGAAAAAAGTAATGAGTTTGCTCTCACATTTTTTGCTGGGCTTTATTTTTTTTTTTGTCCTTTAAGATGTAAACAGTGTCCAACACTGAGGAAAACTTTTAATTGATATTTGGGGATTAGTCCTTTTAAATAAGATATTAACACTTGTCATATAATTAATTTACTCATTTTGCTTTGTGAGCTGTCCTCACAGTTTGCTGTTTGTAATGAGCTGAATGTACACCCATGAGAAAACTGTATCCACTTTTCTGAAGTGTTTGTGAAACGTGAGCAGTACCATGCTGAGGCCAATTTCTTATTTCTTTTGCAGCTCTCTGGCAGAATTCTGTAAGGAATTTCAAAGGTCAGATTTCGATGCTGCTGCACCAGAAGGGAACAATCTTTCTTTTTTTTTTTTTTTTTTTTTTTTTTTTTTTTTTTTACTTCCCAGGTGAAACTGAATTAATATATTTGGAGCTACTGTTAGAAGGAAAGTTTGGAGTTATCCTGCTGACAGAAGAATTAATTCTTTTCATTTGAGAAGGTCCTAGGGACTCACAGAACTAAAATATAGTATGGTGAAAAGCATGGGACCTGTCTGTACTTTGTACTTTTTTATTTTTCTATTTTAAAACTTTACTAAGACCTCATTTTTAGGAAATTAGTTAGCAAATACAACTCTCTTGTTACATAGATGGATGCTTAACAGTAACAGAGAAGATTGTTTCACCAAATTATCTCTTATCAGTGAATAATTATTTAAAGGAGTCAAATTATCTGTAAATAGAATCATATTCCTTATTAAATTTCAAAATTCCCAATTACTGTGATGAAGATCATTTTAATTGTATCCCAAACAATAACCTTAATTGGGTTTAACCACTTTTCTGGGGATGACTGCGTAGCACCGTGATTTTTACAGAATTCTTCACACTCTATGCCACAAGTCATCTTTTCATTTAGTAAGTATTTAGCACATGTATATGCCCATACCAAACACCCTGTCAGTGTGTTAATTTTCTGGTAGCTTTATGTTAGTGTCTCAACTTTTTTTTTCTGAGCATAAGAAGACTAAACCAGACTGTTTCATGGACGGAATATGAAGAGAAGTTTCATGGTTTAATGATCTAATCCAGCAGCTTTAAGCATGTTGTTTTCTGTCTTCATGAAATACACAGCCAGGTGCTCTAAAACCAGTGGAATTAGGAGAGGGTCTACAGTAACAGCATAAGGAAACTGTGCTTGTTTGATGCACTGTAACATCTTGCTCAATTTCAAATCTCACATACACACACACACACTTAAGTGTGATACCTGTTGCACAAGTATTTATTAAAACTTCTGCTAAGCACTTGCAGTACTGTTGTGCCATCATCCTCTTGATTTGGTTTTGAGGTACAAAAGCTTATGCTGCTATAAACACTTTCAATGTTTTCCAGCTGGTGAAAAGCTATAGAAACTAATGGGGACATCTGGATATATTTACAAGACTATCTATAATACAACAGAAGTTCAATCCAATTTTTCAATAGAAGGTCAAGTTAAGTGATTCGTTTGCAGTCACGAATATGTTGTGTATCAATTCCCACCTTGTTCAGGAAGCCCTTATGATACTTCCATGAGCTACATTGATATGGAATATTTTCTGAAATTTATGTTCTGAGTAAGTGGAAATCTATTTGTTCAGGAAATCAGAAGAAACTAACTGTACTGAATAGTCTACATTGCTGTTAAAATTTGTGTATTTTAAGGCTTTTATTCTGATTAGAATACAAAACTCCCCAATTTATTTTCAAAATTATTCCAACATGAATATAACGTATTATCACTAGATGACTGGAAAATTATGACTTGGATGGTTTTTATTCTAACTCTGTATTCTGTTTTCATGGATCAGATTATGCAGGAGGGATTTTTTTTCCCAACTAATTCAGACTGCAAATGACAGAAACTTAGACTTTTAATTTATTCCTCATTCAATACACACAATTTGTAACACTAACCCCCTCTCACCCAGGTATCAAACAGCTAATGAAGAAACTCAGAATGATCTTTGATATGAGGTCTGGGGTATCTGAAAAAGCAACTTCATGTTACAGTTGTTTGCCTAGGTTATTGTCATTGTGGTTTCTCCATGACCAGCACCATAAACACTGAAGCTACTTCCCATAGCTATGGAATGGCGAGTTACCTTACAGCCTACATCTTTCCCTCTGCAACTTCTGGCCCACACATACTTGGTCAGAGTTTGCAACGGCCTGTCTGAAGAGTACTGATTACAGGCTTTTGTAGTCCTGAGCAGCCATGAGGGGTAATTGCACATAGTGCAGAGTAAGAAGAAATTGAGTCTGCACATGTAAGCCCAGACAGCTGGAATAGTAAATAGGCTTTCTGAGGAAATCTAACAAAAGAGTTTAGCTGTTCTGGTTCTTTTCACTCTACACAAATATGAGCAATATGAGTACTTATGCAGCCAAGAGGTAAATAGTATCAGGGAATGGGTCCAGCTAAACTTTTTGACTGGATTGATTTCTCTTATCTGATAGCCTGTTTGCACTGCTACATGATGCTTGTGCCAGTTGGCAATGTGAGGACAGAAACAAGTGGCCAGGGTATTTTGGGAGCAGGTGTCCATTAAGGAACTAGATTAAAACCTGCTGATACTGACTGAATCACTATGACCTTGGCTGTCAGCAAAGTCTTACCATTCATTATCTTTTCTCTATGCAGGGTAGTTACCCCACTGATTATTTTCAGATACCTGCTAAATCCTAATTTAAAACCAAAGAAAGACTTTGGTTTTTTTACTTATTTAGCTTGCCATGTGATTTTCCCTGAAGTACCAGGGGATTCAGGGTAAGTTGAGATGTGGGGGTTGGACAAAGGTAAGTTTTCCTAGGGTTATATGCAGGGAGAGTCTGCATCAAAATAACTAAATAACCAAAGAATACTCCTACATGAAATAAACATGTCTTTGAGCTGTCTGTGTGATGAAGAGCTAGTGTGATTTACTAGCTCCCATCCTCTGCCCCTGAGGTTTTCCATGCTTCTTTTTCCCCACTTATCGCTCTGTCCTCTACTTACTACTCCTGGATTGATGTTTTTTTCATCTTTCTTGTGGTGCTTGTTAGACCCTAAAACTTATGAATTGAGAAGTCCTACCTTTTGCCTTCTGGCTTTTTCTGTAACATTCATGCTTGTTTCAATTGATGGCCAGAGATACTACAGATAAGTTAGAGATCATTTAGTCATGACTAAAGGAAAATGGGAAAGAATTCCCTCTTTTGGGGAGCAGTAAACTGTCGGGGCAGCTCACTGAATCTGTTGGAAACACATCAAGGGGTTAGATAATTCTCTGCACAAAATATACCAAGACAGGTGCACCAAAACATGCTGACACACTTCACATGAGACAGTGGGTTGTGCACCATAGCTTGGTGTAAGCATTTGAGGAGAACAAGTGATCCTGGGACTAAGGTTTAAACTACAGATTTTCAGCTGAGTTACGCACAGTAGGAAGCATATCCTCAGTGGCTTTGCTTGGAGTCACTGTCATGGTTTGAGACATGTGCACAAGCAGCAATGTTTTGTGTTGTGGGACAAACAGCAACATTTCTGGTCACCCAGCAGTGAAAGGTACCTGACATTTACAGTAGCACTCCATTGCTGTGGAAAAGACACAAAATGTATCCTTTATAAATATCTGAGTTGACTATTAGATCCTGTATTACTACAATCTACTCTATCTTGAAAGGACTTTCAAACTCAGAACAGTACTGACAATTAAGCCTCATACTCAGAGGCTACACGGGAAAAAACTTAGCAGTCCTGAATCCAAGTTACCTGTGTACTATCCATCTAAAGAACTGAATTGCTTTAAATCCACTGAGGCAGAGAGGAAGAGGAATACCATGGAATGCGTCAGACTTCGTGTTTCATTCAACATCACAGATTGTAAATTAAAGCAAAACCTCTTGTCTCAACTGCAATGAAAGGGAAAAACATATCTATTTTTATATTACATTATAAAGGTCCTGTTCTCAAGGAAATTATTAATTTTGCTGGAATTTTCTATCAGGTAAATGAGACTAAAATGCTTCATTTTTCATTGATGTCAATACCCCCATTTGGCTGACCTACCATTGTGAGAAATATTTCAGCTTCTATAGCTTCATCAGAGGTTTATTTTCTGGATGCATTGCTGTGCTTGAAGCAGATACATGATTCTGCTGGCATCAATAGATCAAGCAAATGTAGAAAGTGTGGTTTGTCAGGAAAACCATCCCTCCTTATCATCTCCAGATCCTACTACATTATTAATTCTTTGAAGCTTTTCTGTACTTTGTTATTTTCTAACTGTGAAAGTTTCCAAACATTGAGATTTTCTACGTGTCAGGTATTTTCTTAGCTCTATTAATTATAAACTGTTTATGATAAATATTCTTTTTATTCTTATCTTTCCCCCATGTAGGACAGAAAGCAAAGGGACCTGAAAGGATGGTTTGGAATGTCTAGGTTCTCTAATTCCATCTGAGTTAGTATCAAATGTCATTTATCATAGATGGATACGAATAGCAGCTTCTGGGTGATTCATATGACCTGTTTAAAATCTTCAGATGAGGTGAAGTGGTCCATGGTGTCTCTGAAATGTAATGCTTCTGAGAGATGTAATCTGGAAAGGGAAAAAAAAAAGATATTTAGAAACAGATTCTTGTGTCACCCAGCTTGAACACAAGAGAGATAAAATAATTTTTCTTGAAAGTTACAGCTTAATTTATGATTATAAGTAGTTAGTGTGAGAGTCATAGGAAAGGTTTTACAGGGAAAGAAAGAAAAGAGCAACAATCATTTTTAGCCAAGTCAAAATCAATTTTATCTTATGACAGTCTCCAATAAATTTTTTTGATTAATGCTGATGTTAATAGACACAATGTTAATTCTGTCCCCCCTTTCTAAATGCTTTTACTCAGAGTTTTTATTTCATTTGGAATAGACAGATTTTTCTTCAAGTCCATGTGTTAGGATGTCAGTTGCCTGAAGAGGGAAGAGGTGGCAGAAGGATTTGCAGTGTTTTCCTCAATATTGAATGTTTTTTTTTTTTATTTTTAGCACTTGCTGTCCTTACATTCCACACTGCAAAATCAATCATTTTGTTTTTAATGTTTGATCCACGTCTGAGAAAAGAACCTTCTTGTTCCAAAATAAACAGAAGCTAGCTATATCAGAAAAACTTGACTGGTTTTGTAAAAAATATTCAACAGTGGGAAACATTTCAGTAAAGAAACTATTTTATTAATCATTTCTTCTCCAATACCAGCTGTAAGAACTACATGCTCTTTCATGATTAGCCAGAGAAATTCATGAGTATCTGCAAAAATAATAAAAATAAAATATTTGATATCTATAATCTTCTTTAAATGAGCAGATGGAAATGACATAAAGAATGCAAGTATAATAATAAAATGCTTCATGGGTTAAAATACATTGTGTTAAAATATGTCATTTTAACTGACCATATTCAAAATTCTGATTTTTCTATAGGACCAGATTTTCCTCATGTAGAGTTAATGTATTGATTGTGATCCTGGATTAGTCTTTCTTACTGTAAAAGATAATATCAGCTGATTAAAAAAATGTTCTTAATAACAGTATTGAATGTAAAAGTTCTTTATCTCATAAATAGCATCCTCACTGTTAAAAAATACAAAACTTGCAATTATTTTTCAACTAGCTAATTAAGAGTTTTCCAGGTCATAAACTTAGAGGAATTTTCTCAGAGCCTGTTTATACTGATTATCTTGGTCTCTGGATAAAAAAAAAAAAAATAAAAAAAAATCTCTATTTGTGATCTTTCATTCAGTGTTAACTGATTTCCAAAATGGGACTGTTTATTGAACTGTATGAGTGAATAGACCTAAATATTTGAACCGAGTTGGAAATCCAGGACCTTATAGGGAAATAGAAAGTAATAACTAATGCAGTGCAACATGACTTCATTATTTCCATTGTATTCAAAGGAATTAGTATTTATTGCATGTCTAAGCTGTATAAAGGAGTCCTGAATGGGCAAGCACAAAGATGATACTTTATTTAAAACCAGGAATGAAAATATTTCTTTAGCTTCAAATATTTAAAGATGCTCTAAATTTATCATGCCTTTGGGCCCTTGATAGCTTGTTCAGTGTGATTTTCTATGATATAATGAGAAGATTGGTGTTAAGATACAAAATAAGATATTTTGATGGAAGTTCATGAAACTATGGACTTTTAATCCCTAAAGAGTCATCAAAAGGTAAATAGTCTTTTAAATGTGAGCCACATGGATTCAGTTATTTTCTAATGGTAATAGTTCTGAACTATTAATGAAAAACCCTATCAATTACTTTTTAGTAACAAATACTTATTTTGTAAATAGAAAAAATAAGGATAAACACAAATGAGTACTGGTTTATCTGAGAACTCATTGTACTGGGAAACTATAGCTAAGTTTCAGCTTGTGATGAAATTATTCTGTTCTGAGGAAAAAAAAGGTGCATACTTTGATGACTCATATTTTGCTCAAGAAAAAAAACCAAAACCAAAATCAAAACCAAAACCAAACAAATCTTTTTATGTTTAGAAACTGAAAGTGGATATTTTTTTACCACTGCTGGTAAAGCCAATTTGCAATTAGAAAAGCAAGCTCTCTTTTTCTCTGTTCTGTGGCAGCCTTAGAAAAACACAAAAGCAAGGAAAGAATGACACTTTTTGCCACATTAATATTTCTGAGCAGGGGTGGATTCGTATACTCAAAAGAAGTGAATACTGGAGGTGCTTCTGTATTCAGCAGGCTTTCTCATTGCTGCATTTTATAGTATTCATCACTAGTCACCCCTACTTCTGCTTTATCCATCATAGTTTAAAGCAAACAATCAAACAAACATGAAACAATTTCTGAAAGACTAACTTAACCCACAGTTTGTTAGAAAACATGACAATATGTAAAGCAGATATAGACCTGTTAGGAGATAATAGCAGTTAGAGACCTGTTGGGATACAAAATACCAAAAATCAAATTTTTTTTTTACTGTGTAGACATAGATAAGTAGAAATAATTCACAAATTGTAGGTGATAATGTGAAGAGAAGCTGTGTTCAATTTACTTCTCTGTTCCATGTCATGGACAAAATTTTCCCACCCTACAGTGTATTTTCAGATATATTTCTGACTCTGCCTATGAATGATCTGATCACTGAAATTTCTATAGTTTCTCTTGGGATAACTTTTAATATTACAATATCAGCTTGCTTTTACAGATAATTTAAATGCTTTTCTTTACTTAATTTATTTCCATTATTCTTATTTTATTATACTTTCCTTAAATTCTAAAGTTTTCACAGAAATTTAATGTACATTCTTTAATGTAGAATTCATAATATTTCTTAGTCTTATGAGCACTTTTTTTTTTTTTTTGTTATAGGAAAGAACAGTAATGCAGTAAAAGTAAACACCTTGTGTTGTGAGACATAGGAAGTCGCTGTCATAGGAGGGCATAGTTTCCCGTGAATAATTTATTCAGCGATTTTTGCCAGTTTTTGAGATATTCCTGAAAATAGATAAATTGCAGTTTCTTAAATTATTGAATATATGAAGCTGTTTGCTGAATAATCCCTGTGAAGAAATTTAGCTTATTCATAAGCACAGTTGTAAAGATTTAGTAATGAAAATTTGAATTTCAGGCTTTTTTGATAGGCTATTGCACCTGGTACATTGGCTGCTCAAATCATATAGGAACCATTTCACTGGCATTTGTAGGTATTGGAGTGTGGTTAGGTTGTATGCCTTATTCCTTCTTTTAGAGAAAGTGAGATTTCAGTGTCAAGTTTCTGATGCATATGTCTCATTTATCACCTTATACATACATTTACACAAAGTTCTGATGCGTTTGCTTCACTGGGGGAAATATTGCTGTTAATACTGTTAATTCCTCTTAATTTCATGTCCTAGACTGTTGCTGAAGTTTGAGCACATAATGAGGTAGGTTTGCTTTAAATGAATATTCATAAATACATATTTGGGGTTTTATCTATGCATTTTTTTACTTCCCTAACCATACTTGTAAAGATCAGCATTTCACTTGTGCTATGAGGATACTACTGAGAAAATTATTGGAATCTGTTTGCCATCATTGTGTGAAGCCTGTGCTGTTATTGCAGTTCACCACCACCTAGGGATGTTGCTGTATTTAATGGGATAAATTGACAAAAATGTTAATAAACCTCTGCAGAGAAATTCATCCATCAGCTGAATTTACCTTTCTAAAATGCCCTTTGTGAAAATACCTGGGGGCATACCACATAATTAATATAAAACATAGGCACTGATAAAACTTTAAAAGCCTTAATCCTACAGAACAGTTTCTTAAATGAAGTCTTGAACATGGACTGTCCTCTGTTTCAAAGTGCATAAATAAATTGGGCTGAAGTGCCAAAGTCTGAAAAGGCACAGCCTCTAAGAAAATTTTTTGTATGTGTTTATAAGCATATTTATAAAATGCATTTTGATAAAAGAATGGAATATGGAAAATTAAAATCCCTAATCCACCATTTGATTTAAGTGGTTAAAAGCTATAATTAGGAGAAGCATGTCCTAACTTCAATTTAAACACAGCTGCAGAAATGTTCAGGGCACAACATGTGTCTCTGCAGTTGAATTGCACACCAACAAGAATTAGCTTGAGAAACCAAGAACAGAAAATTGCAGCATACAAGTTAAGGCAGGGAAAAATAGACCCCCCGTGAACAGTATGAGCTAATATCTCTGTAGCTGCCCTCAGGAGCCCAGTTCTCAAGTGCTCCATTTCAGAGGTGGTAACAAGGCACCTTGATTACATGACTGCTTTGAACTTCTAAATAAATCTCAGAACTGCTCTGGTTTCAAGGTTAGAGAGTTACCTGAAGGACAAAGAAAACCTGCACTGAGATAAGGGGTGGAAATATCTGACAGTATTTTCTTTGTTATGTCTTTTGTGAGCTTCTGAGGTGGAGGCCAGGTTACTTAGCTACACCACAAATTAAAAATACTTCCTGATTTCAATCCCAAAACAACTAAGAAAAGGACACTTTATTACTTAGCAAGTTGTAGAAAAGGATTGCAATGATGACTTTATAAGTAAACCTCCTGCGGCTAGTGGAGACCCCTCCAGTTTCACCACCAGTGCTGTGAATTACAGCATTCACTTTTGAGGTCCCAGAGCAGTACTCAGAAAGAAGTGGGGAACACCAGATCTTCTATACAACGATAGAGATTGCTTTCCCCAAACTGCTGTAGCTTGGTTTAATCCAAAAATGCAATCTTACTGTATTGGAAAACTATTATATAACTATGGCATTTGATTACATAAAGTATCCACAAGGTTGATAGAAATGAATGAAGGACTTTTATAAAGGAAAAAGAAGGCTATTCTGAATTGCAATAAAAGCTGAAAAATGCCGAAAGAGTAGAGTTTATTTTCACATTTGTAAACAAACAAGAAAAATAAGATTTGCCAACCCAACAGTATGTTAAACCTGAAACATGCATGCAGAACCAGATTTAATAAGTGAAATAAACCCAAGGAGTGGAATATTCATAGCCACTGGGCTGGCCAGGGACGAATATTTTCCATCTGCTCCCCTGTCAAAGCATGGGAACATGTCATGAACACAGAAGCACCTTACATGTGTTCAAATGAAACATTAAAATATATCTAATTAACAAATCATTATGCCAAAAACATTCAAAAGACACAACTACTGGGGAGGAGTGCTTTTACATCACCTGTGGGAGAGAGAGGAATAAGTTCATCATGATTTTATTTTACTATGTCTGTTTTCCTTCTAAGCAAATGGCAAGGTTTTGAGGAATTATTTCAGTAAATGGCTTTAAACACAGAGATTCAGCTTGCTAATTACAGTCCTAACGGCAGAAGCTCCCTCTTCTGAAAGGATTTCTCCCCTGGTTCTGGGACAGGAGAATGAAGGCCAGGAGCTGATCTAAGCTCTGCCAGCTGGCTGAAAGCATTGTTACCACATGGAGAAGATTTTTGGGCAGGCAGATGTGGCACAGTCAGGCAGATGTGGCACAGCCTATTGTGATCCCCCCCTCATCTCCCGAATGTCATGAACAGTTAGCAGCACAAAACGTATTTCAAGTTTTGTGTTTTTAAATGGATTTTTTTAAAGGAATATAAATAAAATTAACAAAACTATGTGAATGGAAGAAAACTGACCCAACATGACACATTTCTGTATTACTCACTTTCTCCTTTAGCTCCTAAATCTTACAGGAGACAACTTCTAGACTGAAGTCTTATATAAGAGTCCCTCAGGCTCAGACCGGTGAGTTATTTCTATTTCTATTTCTAATTTGGCAGAACAACAAATACCTCCGCAGCTCTCTGTGATGCCCACATGCCTTCTGTAGCATCTCTGTGTCATTGTCAGTCTCAGAGAGAACATAAGGTCCTTTTCTCTTTCTCTTCTGATTTCATTCTTTCTCTTGTCCTTTACATCTCCCGTATTTTACACATTTTTTCCTCACTAACCATTTTTTCCTCCTTTACAGGAACACCATGAATGTGTTTGCTCTCTGCCTTCTACCTTGCTCTAGATAGTGGGAAATAAAAGACAAGATCTGATTGCCAGATTCAAGATAGTGTACTTTGTACTAGTCAGGCATTTTCCTGACAATACATTTCTTTTTGCTGCATCCAGACGTATCAATATTTGACTTGATGTTTGAAGTAGGAAGTTGCATGTGTCCAAAAGGCTGAGACTTTTAAAGGCAGCCATTCAGGCATATTTAGTGAAGTCACTGCAGTATTACTAGTATACAGAGATAAACTGGAGGGAAAAAAAAAAAAACCTGCCCCCTACTCTCTCTTTCTTGACCAACCCCTGTAGAGGATAATCCTCTTTCAGTATTTGGATCTCTGAATACTTTTTTATTTAAATACACCCTATCTTTTTCAGAAATACTATATACATGCAGTTTGTTATTAATCTCTCTGCAGGTGAATGCTTATCCTTTTTAACACTTTTTTAGAGGAAATGTTTCATCATACACCGTAGTTTACCAAATGATGAGAATCTGGAAAAAATCTAGAACAGGATGGTATACAATGTCAGCTACTTTAAGTGGAATTTAATTTTAGACCATTTATATAGCAGAACACAAGAGTTTTGGGGACCTGTGGGTCCATACTGTTTGATGAGCACTGGATATCATGCATACTAAATATTGGTATTTATTTCCAATTCTACAAGAAAAAAAGACAACATAATTAAAATCTCTGTAGATAGATTGCTCAGATAATGTTAAAAATAGGATGAAGGAAAGCACTGTTGCTTTTTTAATTTTTTTTTTCTCATCACAGTCATCTCTCTTCCTCACATAAACTACGGTTTGGGTTTTTTTCAGGGGTTGTATGTCTTTTCCGGCTGTAGATATTTACTTGTTTTAATGCATTTCTCAGATAACTGAAAAACTGAGTCTGTAAATATTTGGACAAGTGAATAGCTTTCCTAGTATGAGGAGTTTCACTGAAATCCCCATCTATTATTTTCAGACAACAAGGTTATCTATGCACATAAAATTCTGTAAGACGTACTTAGAGGCTTGAACACCACATTTTACATTTGGCAAATAGAAAAAAATACAAATTGTAAATATCATTGTAAAATAACAATTTCTGGAATCAAAACAGGGGATACCATAAACTCAGGTCTACACTGAAATGAAAGCCATTACACCTGTTTTAAAAACAGAAAGGATCTAAAAATATACTATCTTCATGCTTTTTTTTTTTTTTTTTTTTTTAGGTAGTTTATTTTCTGGCGTTCCCAGGAAAAGAGATTAGAGGTAGAGTGAAAATATTTTATAATTTGTACTGCTTTTTGGTAATATTTTTTTTTGACTCCTAGTACTCACTTCTGAATAGTTTTCTGACTTCTTTTCCAGTGATTGTCTTTGACAGGCATCTCCTTACCTCAGGAAAAAAGAATGAAAAAAGCAAACAAAATCATCTGCTCTACCATTGTGATAGCAGGGAATAAATAGACATATGGGTTTATCCTTTTTCCCCTCTCCATCCACATCACCTATATTGTTTGTCAATTATTCAGTGGCCATATTAGGTCCTCCCTTGCAGCTCTGTGCACTCTTTGAGTGTTCCTTTATAGTTACTATATCAAAGATATGGAGAATTGGTCTATGACTCAGTTTATAGTTTCTGCAAACCCTGCACAAAAAAATGTCTTAATGTCTTGAGGAAGGCAAGCATTTATCATGTAAAGTTATTAACATCTTTGTTTGCAAAGGAAGACATTTTTTACCCTTTATGAAACAAAGTTTTTGCTGAGACTGAGAAAAATGTTTAGAGTAAATTGTTCTCCCTCTGTGCTCAACACCTGATTTCATATGCTGCCCTGCAAGAGATGGCATCTCCTAGGTTGTCTTGCAAGAACTGCAAGGCTCAGCCAAAACAGAGCTCAGTTGCTTTGACAACAAACATCTGGCAAGGTGCTTATTTGTACTATTGTTATTTTAAATAAAATTAAAATATCACAGAGCTCAGTAAAATCTGTTTTCAAGCTATCTGTGACTCGATCTTCTTTAATAATCTATTCACTGTATCATGCCATAATATGTTATTTTATAAATTGTTATGAGACAGGAAAGACATTGCTTGGATCATTTGAAATATCATTTCACATATTTGTACTTTGACATTTGCCAGGCTTATTTCACAATCAAAATACTTCACTGGTAATAGGAAGTGGAGTTCTGACATCAGGGTCAAAATACATGCTCCTTTCAATCAACAGAGTTTGCACAAGGATTTTTTTTAAAAAAAAACCAACCCTTTTTTCTTTTTTTCCTTTTTCTTTTTTCTCCCCCTCTCCCCTGAACAGTCTGTAGGAGATTAATACCTGATAGTCTTAATTTAATTTAGTCTTCTAGTGATTTGTATAAAGTTTACCTATATTACTCCTGCTATAAAGAGTGGTTTTGAGCTACCAAACACCTTGTCAGTGTCTCTAAAGAAAAAGGGAAGGTTAACTGAAGCTTGTAGTGCTCATAATCAGAGATGCGGTTCTGCAGGCTCTAACAGAAGAAAACATTTAAGCATCTGTTTGAAGACTCTCTACTGAGAAAAGGACTGCAAATCTCAATGTCCATTTGAATATGTGCTCTTCTGAACAGTGTGGAAATAATTTCTTATCTTAATTCAAGTGGAAGATACGTTTTCCTGAAAGGAGTGAAAGAAAGTGTGATATTGGGACCTAGGAGTTGCACTGACAAATGCTACATATATTATTTGACAAAGCAAAACAATTTTTTTCACTGCATGAAAGAAATGACCAGACACATATTTTTATTTTTATTGTTTTCCTTAGTGACAATGTTAAATTGTTTTTAGGTTTGGGGTACAAGTTCTTACCTGTAAAAAATTACTCTTGAATATATATTTCTTCAGGGAAAAATAACCAAAACTATTACAAGGAACAGTTTTTATCCTTCAGGAACCTCATTTAATAAAGGTTTTGGTGAGATAAGAGAAAGAAAAATGGAAAAATGACTCTTCTTTGGAGGTGGGTTAATCCTGAGAAATTGAGTTAGAGGAAGTGAATGTGAACTATAATGTAATTAGTGTGATACTAATGTGGTTCATGTCAGGTACCATGAAGAAAATTTGAGGTGTTATGCAAAAGGAACACATATTACCTTCCCTTCTACAGTGAACCAAGATAAAAATGATTTGAAACTACTCTTTGATCTTTTTGCATCATGGGCTTGTCCTTTGCAGATGCTGAAATCCAAGTTCAGTTCTCTGACCATCAGAGCAGTATTTTCTCAAAGAACTATACTGGTCTCATGCTGGGACATCAGTTTCTAAGATCAGCTCTATTAATGTATATCAACCATAACACCTGGAATTTCATCACATTTTTTTTCTCTTATCAGCTGTAGTTTAGAGGATACATTTGCCCCCGCTATCCTGCAGGGCCTACTTATATTTTTCTAGCTACATCTGACCACCCTCAACTGAGATATCGTTTCCTTGGCAGAATGATTGTTTTCTAAAAAAGAAAACAAGATTTTAGATCTTAGGATAAATATTCATTTAAAAAAAGGATTCATAACAGTGGATTACTGTTGTTATGGCATTGTACACATGTATCAAATCTATCCTTCTGTCTACAGTGTAGGATATTAGTTTTTCTGTTATAAGCTTTTTTTTTCCTCCCTGCATAAATGGTATGAATGAACATTGTCTCAGTCAATGGACCTATACATGTTCAAAATCACTACAAAACCTATTATGCATCTTGTAGAGAGCCGGACTTTACTATCTGTCACCCACAGCTATTATATTAGTTTAGCTGAAGCATTGCAATACCATTTTCACCATTGTGAAAGTTACCTACCTTTACAGTTATTTCATAAGAATTGTGATGACTTGTGATCTTTCTTGTTTGGATTTTTATAATTTTTTTTTTTTCCTTTCCTTTGGGACTAAATTCAAATAAAATTCAGATTTCTACAATAAAGAAAAAAAATATATTGATGTTTTGTTACATTTGGTTTTGGTTTAGACTAATCTGCACCTTCTTTCATCATGCTTTCATGAAGGCATCATGTGTGCATACAAGATATACCATTGCAGAGGATGATGTGGTGAAGACTAATTATTATCTAACATCTAGCCATATGCTTTAAAAGTTGTCTATAGTTTACTGGAGCTTGGTTAATCTCAGTTTGCCAGTTTATGTGTCTACTTTGAGGAATGTATCGTTACCGTTGAAGCCAGGAACACTCAAGGGGTTTTTTGATTCTTCTTATGCTTAATTGAAAATTCCTTGATTTTAAATGTGTGAACAAGTAACTAGTGTCACTACATTAAGTGACACATAACACACAGAGCAAAACCAGGAAATCAGATAAGACTGTTAAAGATCAAATCAATAACAATGAAGGAAGAAAATGCATGGAACTTGCTAATACGTTTTAAGTATGTGGATACATATACCTTTAATTATGGTAACCTCTTATTGGCTTGTTCTCTAGGATTTTCTTCCAAGACAAAAAGAGGCAGTAAAAATATACTCTTGATAATCTTGTAAGAGGTAAAGGTTTTATCCATAGTTCATTTTTAGGGTTATATTTATTATTAAAATATGTATCAGAATTCTTTCTGTTTGTATGCAAATTCCTCCTATTTTATTCCAAAGATGATTAGTCATGTATTACTGGTGAAATGGGTTTCATATAAACCAAGATACACAGAAAAACCCTATTGCTTTCTTCGTTTACTCACCCTCCCTCAATCATACTTTTTCAGGTGACAGTCTCCATTGAGCACAGTTGTTACAGAAAATATCTTTCAGTCTGTGAGTGTCCCAAGCAATTGGCAATGGTTTGGTTTATCATGCAAGAATATTTTATAAATCACACGGGAACATGATGACAACAAGGCATCCTGAAGGCTTCAGCTGGCAAATACAATGTCATTAATAATATATACTTGCTAATGCTGTCAGTCAGCAATGTCATTGATGTATAAAGGATATCTCAATAAAATTAGTGGGGAGTTTTGTTTAAACTTCAGTGATGACAAATAATCCCAAGTGATTACAGTAAATTTATTAATTTTTTGTCTTTTAAAATTCTGATATAAATGACAGAAAAAAAGAAATTAGTTCTGCCTGTAAAGAAAAAGTCTTTGAATAGTGTATTTATTATCAGATGAACTTTCTCATCACATAGCAAAATATAATAGCTCAGTGATAGTATTACTTTTCTGAAATTTTAAAGAAAATAATGAAATAAGAAATTAAAATGAGAAATTTATCATAAGAAGAATTCCAGAATTAGAAAATATGTCAAATGGTTAATTACATATTTCATCATCATCCTTTCCTTTCACATAATAGCAAGACTATTTTCCATAGGTTTTTCCATATCCAATATGGGCAAACCGAGGTACAGATCAGTGAATTAAAATTAACTTTGCAGCTGTCATGCTAAAGGCTAGTAAAAGCCATACAAACAGAACCTTCTTCTTCTCAGTGTCAGTGTCTATTCCAATAAGCCTCTTTGGTTTTTTAGCTGTGGCTTATCAAGAAAAATGTAACAGTGAGGCAGAGTAGTGTACTGGAAAAGGAAACCCTTCTTTTATGTTTGTTCAGAGTAAGCGTAACACTCATTAGAAAGCCTGGCATATGTACAGGTATATGCCAGAGACATGCCTGAGTGCTCTCCATAGGATCCCGTCACTAAGTACTTTGTTTTAGTGGTCAGATGCATACTAGCCAGAAGTAAACTGGGGAAAAAACCCCATCTGATTTAGATAGTCCACACATGATATTAATGGGTGGCATAGATAATGCAACAGACTGGAACTAAGCTTGTTTAAAAATATAAATTGTCAATGAAGGCTGAAAATTCAGATAGGCACAAGACATTTTAGCTCCTAAGAATGGAACTTTTCTTAACTTCACATAGAAATCTGCACTACACTTAATGTGTAGCAACAAAATAGGAATGGTTAAGGTTTGTATTAATAAGACTTTGAACTAGATCACCATAACACACTGCCTCATAAAATCTGCAAATACAGGAAATGTCAGATAAGCATGCAACTCTTGCTCATTTAGATGAGATGTTCTGACCTCACATTACCTTGATCTAAGCTATTATTACAGCAGTCTCTGAAATACTTTGTGTATTGTACATAATTCAGGAAGAAGTATGTCACTGATTATTTCTGGACTTTTAGTAGTTTTGTAGAGTTTGGTATTGTTATTCCTAGATATGGACAGATAAATTAGCATTACCTTTTTTATGTGGAATCTTATCTGAACAGAAGAAAAATCTGTTCTTAACACTAACTCAAGTTAAAGTAAGTATTTTTAGCTACTATAAAGGCATAACTGCAATGATGACAATACCAAAACTACAAATCTAAACTTTGTTTGGTTGAAAAGTATTCATATAAATTTCCTCAGACATAATTCCTAGATAATAAAACTTGTTTACAAATGGAAAAGAAGAGAAACTGGCTGACTATATTTGATCTGAACAGTTGGATCTGTGTTAAACTTGCCAGGCTGTTTTATTTATGTATATGCATCTACATATATACATATTTATAGTTTGTTTGTACCACTTCTCTATGGAATGTTTAACCATATGTTATATGCAATGTACCTCTTATTTCTCATAGTGTATGAATTAAAGTCAGTGAAGAAGTCAGGAAAAAAAGCTATTTAAACCATATTCTGGTGACCCAAATGTAACAATTTGAGAATTTAAACTGTTGCTGGATCTGAAAACAAATGTTAGTGGTAAAGAAGGATTTATTTCTTGCAACAGGTAGTTCCTGATTATTAAATTCTACAAACCATTTTATTGGAAGGCTCATTGAACTCCCTTATTTCTTGTTTGTCTAGACAGACAAAGATTTTTTTAAAATTTTGTGCATATTTTAAGATTCTTGCAGGCTAAATAAGAGGATCAAATAGCCCGTTTATGGAGGAGAAACAGGAGAACCCACTGGCCCAAGTTCTGAAACGCTTGATTGGGGCTGGTCAAGAACAAACCTGGTTCTCTGGATCATCTGGATCTCGTGTAATGGGTTTTCTAAAGGCTGGCTCCTGCTGTGCTCACTTTTCTGTTGCAGTTCATCTTCACTGATATCAGCAAAGCTTTGACATTTTACCCACTGATACTCTGCCTCAGTTTTGAAAATGAACTGATGCAGGTAAAATCTATAATTTCTTAATAAACAAACAAACAAACATTGTAGTGACAGAATATTTCTTCCTGAGAAACAGTTCTGAACTTTCAGAAGCAACAACAAAAAATATTTAGCGTGCAATGTTTACTGGATGATTTTTGTCAACACATTACTGTGAGATTGTACTGTAAATGCTCTCATTGAATCATGTTACAAAGTAATAGTCAACTGCAATAGATTCTAAATAGTGAATATAACACATATAATGGAAACAAAGAATGAAATTCTGAACTCCTGAAGTCTAATGATGGTTCTGCCACTGACTTCAAGGCAATTTGATTTCACTCACAGATTTTCTTTTGCACCATTTAGAGACTTCCTAATACAATGGAAAACAGTCTGCATCCAGGGTTCTCTACAGGTGCATTTAAGCGGAAACCAATTAATTTTTAAGTCAGAGTTTGAAATGGTGTTACCATTTGATGGAAGTGAGTATATGCACAGTCAGACAAGAACTTTTCTTCAAACTTCTAGGGTTGTACTGTAGATGTTTAATTTATATTTATTATAATATGCATAAGATTCTCTCAAAAACTATACACATCTCTTTGCTTGAAGAATTAAATCATGATTTTCCAGTTTAAAAAGCTAGAGATGATATATCAGTTAGGAAGCTAGTTGAACAAGGTCTTTCTTAGTATTTCTGGAGGGAGATGTGTGAGACACTGCGCATATCATTCTGAAAGGAAAAACAAGAATGACCTCACTTTAATGATCTGCACTCAGAACAACAAAAAAAAAGTTTGCAAACTTAGCTGCATTCTGAAAAGGAGGAGGACAAAATGCTCTCTCTGCACAGTAGGAAGTTCCTTTGCCTTTCATATTTCTAATTCCAGGCAGCATGCTGTCTGCTCCAAAGAGCAAGAAAACAAATGCCAAGCTTTAATCAGAATTATATTGGCTGTGTAGGGACTTTCAGATCATTTGCCCATTCCTAACAATGTCATGCAGATTCCCTTCAGAATATCAATGCAGAGGCCTTTGCCCTTGCTGTGAAGAAAAGGTTGCAAAATACTGAAGATGAGCAGCAGGTCCATTTGAGGTTAACATTCCTTTTTGTGTTGGAGGGGAGAAGGAAAGGGTAAAAGTTTCGCTCTAATTTAATTCCTTAATGAAACTAAGAATTAGAATCCCTGCAGCGTAGTGCTAACCTTTTCTCTAGTGTCAAGCAATTTTTTCTTCAAATACATCTTGGATAATGCTGTATGCTTATGGCTATCTGAGGGTTGGCTTAGAGGCCATTAATAAGACATACTGTACTGAATTTGACAGACCTTACACAGCTACCTTAAACAAAAATCTTTGTTCCTGAAAGTGCAGATCTCTTTTTCAAATAAATGCTTGATCATTACAACATTTGTATATTTCTTAGTGAAAATGGTAGGCTTTGCCAACATAAGTTCATCTTTTAAAATATGGCAGAGTATTAGTGGGTAAAATGACTAAGCTTCACTGATATCAGTGAAGTTAAATTGATTTACCTCAGTTTAGCAACCTGTTCAAAACAGTATTTGAAATGTTAATTTTCCTTAGGTAAAGCACTGAAACCTATTATGTGTATTTTAAAACAGAAAAAGATACTTCAATGTTTGCTGTGTCTTATCAAGTTATTCATCAATTGATGAATCTATTTGTTTAAATTTCTTTCATATTTGTGAATGTCTTTTAGTCACCCATGGGTTTTACCACAAAATGAAAACCAGTACATATATTTATAGTCATGTATTTGGCACAAATACCTCTAGTGTTCCTTTTTATGAGGAATAAAACTCTATTCAACGTAACATGGCTTTAGAGCTACATTAGCCCAATTTAATGAACTGAATTCCAGGACTTTTAAAGTCAGATGTTCTTGACTAGTTCCTTTCCCTCAGTGTCTCTAAAATCCACAGGCCTTACGCCTCTTATTCTGTACAAGAAAACATGCTCAGGAAGAGGCAGTCTTCAATGTAGGTGACATACAATTAAATCATCATAAGATTTGGACAGTAAGGCAGCTGAAGAAAACATGACAAGGAAGCTATCTCTGCTTATCACTTCTGGCTCTGATGAAAAGGACAGTCATTCTTGGTGCATTGGAAAACCATTGCTGTATCTTGCCCCAACTTCCCCTAGTCTCCTAGTCAAGTCTTATTCTAATTAGTCTATTTTTTAATGGACATTAAATATTTATTTAATGTCAATACTACTATGGTTTAAATAAATTATTATAATTGACAAGCGTTAGTTGACATGGTGTAATAATAGGAAGTAATTATATCCTTCATACACATTTATTTTACAAGTCTTTCTTGAAAAAGATGTGCTCGACTCTATAGTTTAGCCTGCATGCCTTTGCCAGATCCTCTTCCATTTTGAAATAATCTTTCCTGGACGTGACTGAACATGTCTGCAAAATCTGGAAGAAATTTCATCAGGGCCTTTTACAGCAACATTCATTATAATGTTTGTTTACTGCATATGCTACACTAGAAACAAATTTCAGGAAGCACATAATACAGCAGTTTATAATTGCTTTACAATCAACTAATCAGCTAATAGTTCTAATTTCTAATTTACACTGTGTGTTCTGATACAAGTGTATTTGATGGTCTTTTAAATTCTTCTTTTCTACTCCCTTCCTGATCTTCCCATCCTGGTTCTTCTAAATCCTCAATGCTCTGTATAATAGAACTTCATGACATATTCAGCCCAGCTGTCTTCACATGCTAGCTTCACACTTTTTTTTATCTTTCTATTTAACTTAAACTGAGTGAAAAAGATATTAATTTCAAGGTAATTTTCTCCTACAAACTCTTTCATATCATCCTAATGTATGTACACAGCCTAGAACAACACAATCTCTTCCTGTTTTATGGACTTTTATGAAAAATAAATTTTGTTTTAAAAATTTTGCTATTTGTCTTATCAAAGAATATCCAGTGTTTTAAATGATTATTCTTTAACCTGTATGTTTGAAAACTAAAGTCTCCCACAGTGAAATTATTCCTGCTGTTTAAAATACTGTAGAACTCCTTTATGCATAATGACACATGGTCCCATCTTGTTGAAGTTAGACAATTTATATGGGTGGTACAATTTTATGGTTGCGTGTTAGAATGTTGATTCACATATTTACAAATAACATTGGCTAAAAGACAGCACTGAATGAATACTTAAGCTAGTGACTTCTTCCTACAGTAAATTTTACCATTTCTGTTGTATTTCCTTGGATCAACAAAATGGCTTGCTGTTTCAAATTTGTAAGAGGTTGACAAGTTGCCATTTCACAGTATATTACTAGAATTGATAAAAACTGGGATTAAATTTTTAAGTGTATGATAATGTGTTAGGATTTCATATTATCAGGCAGGAAGGAATATTAGAGTAGAACTTCAGATCATTTTTTACCTGTTCCTATTTCTTCTGTCCTCTTGGTGTGTGCTAAACCACAATTGCTCTAGACCTTTCTTAAGGTGAAAACTGTCTGCACATCTAGCTGAACCATTTAATTATGCCTTTTAGGGTGTAAGAGTCAGTTTCTTCATTACATAAAACACTGAAGCAGACATTCAAGATTTCATTGTCTTTTTCTTTCCATTTATTTTATTCACACTCCATTTCAGCATCCTGCCTACATTGCCTAATCAATGGTGAGGAACTGATATGGCACAGCAGAAAAAGTCATAGAAGCACTCCAGGAATGACCAAGACTAGAAGTGATGCACACTAGCTCATCTTTCTCCATCACTTGAAGTGAATTCACAGGAGAAAGGTGTACCACTGTGGGAGACAGTGAGATAATTCTTCTGAAACTGCCTCTATAAACTCTATATTGGAGACTCTTCATCTCTTCCCAGTTAAGTGTAATTTAGGTCACGGTTTGAAAGCTAAAACTGCATTATGATTGTCTCCTTCCTGCTGAATGGCTATTTGTTAGGAGACTCTTTTAAAGTTGTGCTATGTTCTTTATTCCTTTTATGTCTACTTTTATAATATTTATTTTCTGAATTGTCCTGCATTTATATATTCCTACAGTATCCCTAACACCCCCTAAAGTAATAGGAGACTACTCTGTACCATGTATCTTCTCAGCTTAACCAACTTCTAGGTATCATCTTCACAGTATTTGTGTGCATAAAGCATGAAAAGAAGGAAATCAGAATGAGTCCAGCTGCACACAGGGATCTTCCAAAAATCCATTTTTATAATCAGTTCTACAAAGTAGTTTGAATGAGAAATTAATATGGATAGACTTTTGTGAAGGATGGCTCAAAGGACATGAAAGTCATGAAAGTCCTTAAAGACTGTGTAGAAAAATAGTTTATGACTTCAAGGTTCCAACTAATAGGTGAATTTTGATGTTTGGCAGAACTATATTTTAAAAGGCATGATAGATATTGCTCATAATTTTCAGAAAAAAAAGCCTGAAAACCAATATAAGTTTCCTTTTCAATGTTTAAAACTTAAAAAACATGGATAAACTACATTCTGTACTTGTGGAAATATGTATGTGGATTTCTCCTGCAAAATACTGGGACATGAAATATTTGTTAGTAAGAGAGAAAAAAAAAAAAAAAAAAAAAAAGCAGCACTAGTCTTTTGGAAGAGGTATCAGTTCATTCTTTAAACATCTAATTTTTCTCTTTTCCTCTGAATCACAACTTATACACAACTGTTTCTCAAATAACTGTTTATGCTTTTATAGTTCATGAAAAAAGTCTTTCAAAATGCAACTATTTTCTTATTTCTATCAAACACATAATCACTTTCACTGAGCTATTCAGAATGTTTGAAGTATGCAATTTATACTTATTCTGCTTTCTCTTCTCAACTTGAATTATAAGGATTTCTCTAAAGCATGGTATGTGGCACAGAAATATCTTACCTAGCAGGGACCAAGCTATCCTGGGAAATGTAAAACCATATTGGAGAAAGGGTTTTGTGTGAACTAATTGGCTTTTAACTATGTTGTGCTGAGACAGCTGGATTTTTCCTAGAAATATTTATGTCAAATGTCACTGCACTACAGAGACCTTATCATATATCCTTTGAAAATAAAAGAGACAAGGCTCATTGTCAAGACAATCATGTCTGAGTGCTTCTCAAGGGGAATTAGGCATTTAAATAAGAATTTACATGCCTAAATATCTTTGTGGATTTGGACCTTGGCCTCCTAAATTAGTTTTCTAATTACAGTTTCACTGAGGATACTTGTCATGAGACATAAAGAGATTAAGTATTATGTTTGTCAGAGGCCTCCCAAACATACTTCTGATTGATCAGCTGAGAAACTAAAGGAGTTATAAGAAAATCAGACTTCATACTATTAGAAATATGATGCTTCATACTAGAACGCATACTAGACCCATACTAGAACTAGATGCTTTATACCAGAATACGTAATGTTTCCGATAATATATTTTTAAAGGTCATCTGTCTGTGTGTTCTTTACACACATTTTCATTCTGTCCCCACTCCTTTTTTTTTTTTTTTTTAAATTATTATCAGATGCAGTAAAATGAAAGTTATTATTTAAAAAAGTCCTTAAGATTAGTTAGATTTTATTGCTTTACAAGACAGATGAGTTTTTCTGTGTTTCATGTCACAAAAATCTTAAATGTGCAAATAATTACTACTCACCATGGGGGATTTCATTAATTTGAAAGAAAAAAAGTAAAGTTACTCATGCGGAAAATAACTTACAGGTAGAAATCTTATGTATTGGATTGTGTCAATTTCTTTTTTTTTTCACTTAAAATTGAAATTATTGTCTTTTCAAATTGGTGTACAACATACTTTTTTTTTTTTTTTTTTTACATTCTCAACCACAAATTTTCTGTTGCCCTTAGACATTAGGAGCACAGCTCAAGAAATTCAATGCTATTAGCTCTTTTAATGGAGTAGACCATCGAGATCATCATATGTTATATTCTGCCTTATGTTTTGCTTGTGTTTCCTGATTGAGCATTGCTAGATGTCACCACAAATATCTGTTACATTGTCTTCCCTGATCTGCACAGTCTGATTTTTATTCTGTAGCTGTCTATCAGGCCAAAGAGCACGGTTTCTATCAAAGGAACATACTTCATCTGGCACACGCTTCTAAACTGTTGGAGTTCTCTCTTCTTTCTCACATTGTTGAGAGACTGAGCTTTCTTTTCTTTCTTCTTCCTTACCTAATCTCTTTGGATGCTTGCTGTATTTCAGATTGTTTTATCCATGGATTGCATGCAGCTGGTGTGGTAAGTGGTGATGACTTAGCCTGAAAGTCTAGCTTTCAGTTGTTTTTCCAGCTTTATTCTCTGAAATCACAGGATCTCATCTCTCACAAGTGTGCTGCAGATCCATGAATATTGTATATACAGGGCATATTAGGGCTATCCATCCGAAACCCATCCATTGTTTCCTTGTCTTTAACAGGCCTCTACTATCCAGTAAAAAACTTCCCTGTGATTCAGTGAAAATCTTCTCTAAGACTGGTAAGATTTACTATGTAGGACATCAGAGATTTCTCCTGGACCTGGAACTACATAGAATTCATATTAAATACTATAGTACTTGAATAACAAATTTTCTTCTTATAGGAGGGATTTAAGCGATTGGGAAGGATAAGCTTTGAATTAAAAGTTAATTTTATAAATGCGGATATGGTCTCAAATTAACATGATGAAAATCAATGAGAGTAAGTGTGACAGTCTGATGAAACTATAGTTAATGTCTCAAATATCCAATAAAGAACTTTGGTAAAGGAGACGGTCTCTGTGGACACCCTGGGGTTGTGCAGGCAAAGGCAGGAAGACACAGAGGAGGGAGTCCTGCAGAGCAGAGACCACACTTTTCTGAGGCTGAATTTCCCTATCATGAGTGACTCCATAAAGAGCTGATAGAGAAGCTGTTTTCACGATGCATGTGCCAAGAAGAAAAGTCAGACAATGGTCCTAACTGCAGGGAGAGGGGAGTAACTCCCCCAAAACCTCCAAGCCCACTGACTCATTTCCAGAAAACTCTGGAGGTACAAACTACACATGAACCAAAGCAAGGAGAAATCTAGAAGCACAGACTGCCCATAATGCCTAATTAGCCTAATGAGTCCAAGTGCCCACCCAGAGGAGGGGTAAGGAACTATAAAAGGACATAAATCAAAGGCCCGGGTGGCTGTGCCCCTCTGGAACTGCACCCCTAGGCTGCTGGACCAATGCTGGAACCAGGACTGGCTAAACCTTTATTTTTTGTGTTTCTATCTTCCCTCCCTGCCTCTCTCACTCTCTTTTCCCCTTTCTCTCCTCTTGTCCTCTCCTTCTCTAATCTAGTATCCCTGAGTATAAGTCAAGGCTTGTCAGGTTGTCTGGTGCTTGCTGGGGTACGTTATAAGATCTGCCGCTAGTCGGTGTATGTTGTAAGGTTTGTGGTTTGTCGGTGTATGTTAAGAGGTTTTACCATTTTACCGCTTGCTGTGGAGGTTGCAAGACTTACTGACAAAGTTTCACAGCAATGTCCATTGTGACAAACTAAAAGTTGAGTTTTTTGAATTGAAGAATCCCTGGTGTTCTTTCCTTATTCCTGACCTGGGAATCAGTGAATCTGAGTTGTCCTGAGAAATTGGGACGTGACAATAAGTACTACATTTTTTAAGTCAGCCTGGTCTCCTGTCCTGAGCAAATACCATATTTAAAATGGGGAGAGAAATCCTTCTAGGAGGGAGGCATAACTGATACGGGAGTTTTATTTGTTTACATACAGTGTTTGAGCTAAAATGACAAACATCATCTGGAATATAACCAAGGCCATATTTAAGAAAAGAGCAGTAATTATTCTTTTAGCAGTTGTCTGCCTTAACAATACCATGTCAACATCTTTAATAGAGATGTTTACAAGGTAATCTTCCTAGGATGACAGAATAGGTAGAAATAGGAAAGGTGAGAGAAGGTACAATATTAATCTTCACACAGAAAACTATAATTGTGTTACGAAGTATTTTTCTTATAATCAAGAAATAATTATCTTGATTTGCTGTAGAAATTATTAATTTCAGAAATTGGGGAAAAAAATCTTGCAAGGATAGCTAAACACTAGAATAGATTATTGCCTTGAGACCTTTCAGAAGACAGACTAGATGACCATCAGATAGAGCTAGCTTGTATAGGTTAAAGCAGAGGAATGGCTGGATTGCTTTGTAAGGTCTCCTCAAACCCTATGAAATAAAGTTTCTATAAATAGTCCAGTCACTAATGCCAATGATAGTTTCATCACCAGTTTCAATGATAAATTAATCTAAATGCAATTAAAGGTCTCCTCTGCATGGCAGTGAGATACATACAACAGCTATATATAATTATCTTCCTTTTACAGGTGGAGAAATCAAAGTAAAGGATGCAAGATGGTAAATGTTTGCAAGACAGCAAAATATGATTTTCCAGAACTAAAAATTTAGTCACCTTACTTTATGTATAAGGGTAAATCATTGCTTAACACTGGGATTCAGGGAACTTCTTGCCATAACCATAGATTTAACGGTAAATTGTCTTAACCGTAGGGGTGTTAAAAGATATGAAGATAATGAGCTGATAGTACTCGTATCATGAATCCTCTGTGGAGCTATTTTTCTAACTTTTCTGGGGACTTTCAAAAGTCCCACCTGATAACAACTGAAGATGACAGAAATATGTTTTACAAAAATGGGATGAAAAATGACCTCATGCATTTGTGGCACTAAAAGTCTTTATTCTTGAAAGCTGTTGTGTACAAGAAAGAACAGCGAACAGCTGGGATGACATCTCTTGTCCACATTTGGAAGCACAAATGTAAAATATACTGCTTTGCCAAAGATAGTGTTTAACAGAAAATGGCTTGTTTACTGCTTGGAAAACTGATGATTTGACTGAATCAACAAGATGCCCAAATGATACCTCCACAATTTGCACCTGCTTGTCTTGTTTTGATGAATGGGAAACTATGCAGATTAAGCATTACCAGGTGTAGTGCAGGAACACATATGTTCAGCACTCTGTTTTTCTTATTCTGCTTTCTCCTTCCTTTCTTAAATGAGATTTCACAAGAAGATTGTTGTTGTTGTTGTTTTTTGTTTTTTTTTTTTTTTTAAACCTGACAGAAGGTTCACAGCCCATCTCTTTCACTCCAATAATTGTGCATCACTGTAAGTTCTTCAGCCATCTTTCCTTCATTTTACTGCTCTAAATTACTTGTTCAGAATACCACTTTTTCTGTGTGACTGCAAAGAACATGATACTTTCTTTCTTCTCCACTGAAGAGCTAATAATGAGAAAATATTATGTCTGTCTTTGGCAACTAGAAGCCCCTAGAGAAATCTGAAGAGCTGTTTCCAGAAGCATCTCATTACTAGTGGGAAACTTTATCATTTCTTACTCACTCTAAAGTTTTTATTTCTCTTCTGTATGTTTGTTTGTGTGCGCATGGTTTTTCCTTTTGAAGTCCAAATTAAATTTGATATATTTGTCATTAAGTATGGCACTTAAAGAAAGTCCCAGAACCAGCACCTCCAACAGAAACCAACAATCCTTGTCTTCTCAGTTTTAAAAATAATTTTTCTTTCCAGAATCAATAACCTGTGTCTTTTGGAAGTGTTTTATCTCCAAGGTTTCAGTTTTCACTAATTAATTAATTAATTAAGAAAAACCGGTCTTCTCTACATTAGGAATATAGGTACCATTTCCAGCTCATTGATGAGCTGGAGCTGATCTGAGAGTTGAAGAACAAGATTAATCTCTAGATCTGTACTGATTTCTGTTGAGATATGCATATGCATAGATATATATGTGTGGAATGCAGTCTTGGGGAAAAAGAAATATCAAGGAAAGGAGTATAATCATACATTTTACCTGGACCTGTGCTAATTACTCTATATGGTCAATGGCTTGTGCTCTATCTGGAGGTCAGTAAGAAGTGGAGAATTTCAGGGGGCTGTACCAGGACCTGTACTGATTAACATCTTTATCAATGAGTTAGAGGAAGTAACGGAGCACACACTCATCATGTATGTAGATGAAACCAAATCTGGGGGAGACCAGTTGATATTCCTGGGGGTAGGGCCCCATCCAGAAACACCTGGACAAGCTACAGGAATGGGCAGATAGAAATCTTGAGGACAAGTGCCAAGTGCTGCTTCTGGGACAGAAGAGATCCTACAATGGCAATAGGTTGCAGACAGGCTCAGAGCAGCTCCATGGGAGCAGCTCCATGGGAGCAGCTCCATGGGAGGATCCATGTGGGAAAGGCCATTGGGCCTGGTGAGCAGCGAGCTAAGGCTGAACCAGCAAAGGTGGTCAACAGCTCCCTGGTCTATATGAACAGAGTCATGGACATCAGCTAGAGGGAGTGTTTATCCTCCTTTACACAGCACTCATTAAGTTACATCCATAATACTTTGTGCAGTTTTAAACTCCTGAAAGAGGACAGGCTTCAGGGTGGAGGTAATGGGAGCACTTGCCCTTTGGGGAGAGGCTGAAAAACAAGGGGTCTAAGCCTGGAGGAGGGATGTCTTTGGGTCCACCTAACAGCAGCCTCCCAAATGCCTGCAAGGAGGTTATCAGAGATGAGTCTGACCGTTCACAACTGTCTGTGGTGGGAGGAAGAGGGACAATGGTCATAAATGGAGACCATAGCTCTTCATGCTATATACAAATAGAAATTTCTTCAACTTGAGGACAGCCCAGCAGTGGGACAGGCTGCCCAGAGAGGCTGTGTATTTTTCATCCTTGGAGATTTCAACACACAATGGGACAAAACCCTGAGCAACCAGGTCTGACCTCAGAGCTGACCCTGCTGTGAGCAGGAAGTTATATTCGAGACCTCCTGAACTCCCTTCCAGACTGAATTTGCTGTGATTCCATGACTCTATGAAAATCCTGTTTACTGACCTGAACAATGCAAATGCTATAAATAAATGTGAAAGCCATATTTGTGTGTGATTTTGTCCAGTAAGATGTACAAGGTTTGAGAATCAAACCTTGAAAGACCCAACTTTTTAGCTTTGCAGGAAAAAAAAAAATCTCCTATAAAAAGCATTACACAACTGGCTAAAGACATTTATGAAGAGATCTTTCTGTTTATTTTTCATTCTGAAACATGAAAAACAGGAAATCATCTTGTGGCTGCTCTGCTGTGGGCAAGTTTCTGATGTTACTTTTTTTTAAGGATCAGAAGTAGGAGATTACAACACTAATGATCAAAGGTACAGTTAAGCATAACAAAGCAAAAATCCCAAGGAAAGAATGCTAGTATGGCTAAACCTTCAGAGAACAGACTTCAGCCTTAATTGTTGTAAAACATAAAAGAACTTTCTTCCTTTATACTGAACTAATGTCTTTATTTAGTTTCTCTTCTGTTTTGTGGTCTCAGTTCTTTCCAGAGAGACACTGCTCCTCAGTGAGGTCTCATCACATTTGTTTATGTGCTTTTTTTCATAATTTTTGTACTAGAAGTCTAAGAACTGTACCTAGAGGTGAAAACACTAATGGTGACTGAAAGGCCCTATGCTAGGCAGAGAGACATTGTAAGACTTTTGCTTTTGCAAGTACATTCCTGTAACTTAATTCACTTTTTTTCTCTATTGTTTAATCAACCACAACAAAGTCTCTTAGGAGGTATCATTGAGTCTGATACTGGACAAGTGTCTGTTTTATTTTCTTTTATGCTGGCAGACACTGTAGGCAGTCTGTGTCTGACAGTACTGAACATACAGAGTTCTGACAGCTGTTCTCCGTCTTTTCTTCCTTTCCTGAGGGCAGCAGGCTCACTGTGGATCCTCTGCCCTAAACTATCCATTGAGCATTGTCCAGCTGCACTGAAATAGTAGGCAAATAACTACTGTAACTCAGAGATTTTATTCAACATTTATTTAAAAATAATTTTACAGACCTATTCTTGCTCTGAGGTTTGATTTTCTGATGTGTGGGCAAGGTGTCTGTAAAACCAAGAATTCCAAATTACTATGCATCACATTTTCTATTGACTGAAGGAAAAAAATGATGTGTTTCTCTTTCACCCACAATCTAATTAATCCCCAGTACATTTGCTCTCTTTCTCAATCTTGGTTTGGTTGAAAGAGGGTTAATCAGTTCGTGGACCATGTGCAAAACATAGACTGACATATTCACAGGTTTTGTGCAGGTTGTAATCTTTGACTTGTGAGTCAGATATTTTGACAAAATGCTTGCAAAACTGCTATATCAGCAAACATTTCTGAAAACAGAAGTGAAAATAATAATGATTTATTAGGATGATCACCTTGAGGATTTCTTTTTCTTGCAGAAGTGTATAGCACAAAAAAATTTGTCTCAACAATTTTTTGACATAACTGTATTGAATTTTAACTATAATCATACCCTAAAAAGTTATTGTGTGTTGATCAAAAAATGATGAGACATGCCATTTTCATTAGCTTAGTCCAGTTGAGTTCCTTTTTAAAGGTGATAATAACCATGTGAGAGGTTTCAGTAACAATACAATAATTGAAATAATCTAATGTGACTTCAGTAGAAATATCAGTAATTTTATAGCTAATAAGAATTATAAATGAGGTTTTAATATAATTTAATGAAAAGCTTGTGAGAAAATCCCTCAGAAATCATTATGTAAAATAGATACAATAAAACATAAAAGATATGTTTTAATTTGTTCTGGAGTTGTATTTTTGTCAGCATCCCATCACTATTGATCACATTGAAGGTAAACACGGTAAATAAGGCAAAAGGCTATTTTTTTGGTTAAAAGCATCTGTTTGATTCTATCAGTACCTCTTTTGTATTTTTATTAAGTATATTTTTGACTTCCTATAATAGTTTCATAGCAGTTGCTTGGAGATTAACAAAAATAAATTCTAACTGGAATTATTTAGTCTCAGTATAATTTGATGGTCAATAGTGGGTTTTGGATATTATCTTGTCAGTCTTAAAGCCAGACTTTTTTTTTTTTTTAATCAGCTTATAGAGTCTGCAGGAAGTCTAAACCTCAATATGCTTGTCTGCCCTATAACTGCAGCCTAAATACTCCACTCATCTGTGATATATGTGTGTTGACAGTGCTTTCTCCCACAGGAACAAGGATAGGCTACATCAGAATACAAAGTGCCTTCTTTGTGCCCAAAATGCCCTTTTCACTGCCTTTTCATATATGTCCACATGGAACATAATATAAGAAAGGTAGTTAATGATGCATAGTCCCTAGAGCTGGTAGGGTTTCTCAGTACTGACACTTAGATAGTACATTTATAGGGCTTGTGTCTACCTTGCTGTAACAGCAAGCTGGATAAGCATGTCCGAGCTTAAACCAGTTAATCAAAATCTGAGCCATTACCCACGTTCTTGTGCAGGCTGTAAAGCCTGCTCTGAACATCAGGCAGTTAAGCTTCGGGCACATCTGTTCAATCTGCAGAAGAGATGTGTCCACTGCAGTTTTTGTCAGACACTTCAATGACACTTAGAAAAGTCACACCTTGGGAATCTGGGAACCTTGTATCATAAACAGTGTACTAGGCCTGACAAATACATTACACTTTATTTCCATAGGTTTGTACTTATATATAAATGTATAAAAAGGGTATAGCTTGAGATGACATTTGGGAAACCAGTAGGTTTTCAGATTTGTACCCCAGTTAATTTACTGTTTTAAGTCCTTTGGGAGAGAAATCAACACAAATGACAGTGTAGAAATTTTAATTTGTAAATAAAGGTCAGAGTAGAATATCAGGTTTTATGAAACCTTCAGGTATAAATACTTTGATTTGATGAAGAAAAAGAAAACAACTCACCTTTTTTTTTTTTTTTTTCTCCTCAGGACTCACAAAATTATATATACTTGTTACTAGTAAATCTTTATTCATTTAAACCATATTCTCTGGAGATTCCAGATTTAAATTAATTTCATCATAAGTACCTATAAATTTTTCATGTCCAGTACACAACATAATGCTTATAGAGTAAATAAAAAATGCTAATAAGGCAGTAGCCATCTATCCACCCCGCACACTGACATTATTAAGCTGCAAAATAGGTAATAAAAAGTTATTCTATTTCAAGTACCATTTTTGGAGGAAAACCATGTAAATGTTGATGCATGGTGAATTAAACTAAATTAATCTGATAATATGAGTGAATTGAACAAGCTGTGCAATATAAATATTTTAATCACTTCTTGATCCAGAAGTACCTCATCTACAAATGAGCAATTATTTTCTACCTCGTGGGAGTTGTTTCTAATTATAAGGCAGTCTAGTTGGTGCTATACAAAAGTACGTGTAAATATCAAGCATTAGACCCCTGAATTTGTCATTTGTGATATGAACAACATTTTATATCCCTTTTTGCAACCCTTTTTGCACAGTTTTACACTAGTGATGTTATTTGTTGGTGCTTTTAACCTGAGCAGACCAGTCATTATCAATCTTTCATTTAATCTGCAGACATGGAAATACTTCCCAGTGGAAGTCTGAATGTATGCCTATTAAATTTAAACATAGTCTTGTTTTTCTTGATTCCTTATAGACTCCTCAAAACCAGCCTACTAATGCTTTTAGGCCTGAGGACTAGAGGTTAAAAACAAAGTTCCAGGCATATAAACCACTGATTTTTTATACCTTAAGAGTGAAATCTGTACGTGCTTTTGGGGTAAAACCTTAGTCCACATCTCATTTCAATTTTATGTAAGATATCTTTGAATAGACTAACTCATATTCAAACAGTATGTACGCTTTAGGGGAAAAAAAAAAGGAAAAAAGTTAAAAAAAAGGTTCCCTGGGTCATTTCAGAGAAGTGATGTTCATCCTGTGGCTCACTGCTATAATAAAGAAATGAAACAAAAGAAACTGATTGATTTGTTAAAAGATATGAGGTGCTGTGAAACATGTGTTCTCGTTTTGCCATCTTTCCAGAGAATGTCAATTAAACATAAAAAATCATTGTTTCCAAATATCACCAGAGATGATAATTACCACAAATCTATCTTCCACACAACTCTAAATTTCCATAATATACTCTTACTGACAGCGACAGGAGGAAGAGTACCATTATTCGTATCAATGGATGAGGAACAGTTCTTAGAATTACTTCACATGTATTTTGCTGAATTTACTGCTTCAGCTACAAAGAAGCAATTGTTTCCTGAGGTATTTATTTCCAAGATCCTGACTTTGATTTTACTCTAGTGGTATCTTATGAGGAATCGTCTTCATTTTCTTCTTTCAATTTCAATCTAGCCTATTGAAGAAATACTGCTTTTTTGAAGTACATGATTCTTTTGAGATGCAGATGAGTGACAAATGGTAGTTTCTAAGTTGATCTTTGTATCTTTGGGATTTCTGTTTGGCTGGGGCCCATTCAAAGACTTCCATCATACTGTAATATTGTTTTGTAGAAATGAGATATGAAAACCTCTGAAATATGAATCAAGGTGTCAAAAAAATGCCCTCTGCGAGCTATTCTGTGAGTGAAGTACATGCCTGTATAAGGGATTAACCTAAGTGCAAGAGAATGGGCAGTGCTACAAATAGATAGAAATGGACAGGGAGGAATAGAAAATGCAGAATGGGCACAGACTCACTTTCACACATCCTGCTCACTTGTAAACATGATTTGTTTACAAACACTAATGAAATTTCCAATAAAAATAATCTGAAAAAATTTCAACTCATTAATGGGAAAAAGCTGGCACCCAAAAGTGTAGACAAATGAGTTTCCAACTGAACATTTTGTATTCCTAAATTAATGTCTCTGAAAAGCTTGCCTCTATTTCCTTCACTGAAATAAATATGTTTGGAATATCGTTAACAGTCTAAAAGACAACATAATTCATAGTTTATGATTATCAATATTAATAGATTTAAAACCAATATGACTGTCTTTAATATTTTGAAATGAAATCTACTCTCATTAAGTATGAAATTAAATTATTTTTCCTATTGTTTACAACATCATCAGTGGGTCTTACCAGTATTATTTATTAAGCTGCAACTTAAAACTTGGAAACCATCTGTAACTAGAACTTATCTAATTGATCCTTTGGGGAATTAGTTATAATAATGAAATATTTTACCTGAGTATCCCCTGTTTGCATTGATCTGTTAATAACAGACATGTTAGTAACACAAAAAATATTTCAGGTTTTCTATGTTAAAAGTCTTAAGTTTCTATTTAAGTCTATGTTTCTATGATAAAAGTCTTAATTTTAAGATACCCTACTGCTTCAAGTTTACTATACCGTGTCAGGTTTGATTAAACAAAATAAGCATATGAAAAACTTAATTCAGTGGAGAGATCCAAATATTTATAATTAAACACATAGCTTTTACCTTCTTAACCTAGAGCTCCAATAGGTAAATTCCAGTCAGTCTACTGAGTTTCTTCTTGTAAATCTAAAGTTTTGGCTTTAATTTTTATACTGCTGCACTGTCTTGCATTCTGTCCTTCACATGATGAGTCATGGAAATTAAATATGAAAAGCAACTCTCAGTTCAGTCTGTCCTCTGTTCCAGTGGAAAAAGGCCAGCCTGTCAGTACTCTCTGCAGTTTATTAAAAGAATTAGAAATGAGAGGTCTTCTGTCTTTTTGGGGGGACATTATTGGGTGATAGAGCTGAAAAGATGGTTTGATTCTTTTATTACTAAATAAACAATGCCAATACCTGTCTAACTATATCTACACTCATATTCACTTTTATATCAATATCTATAGATAGACACACACTAAAGATTTAACCTCCTTTTCCCCAGCTTGCTGTCTACAGAAACTAGAACATATGGCATCCATTGACATGTATGTTCAGGACTTTGTATTTTCTTTTTCCAAAGTCTTCTGTGAAGTATACTACCTCTTCACACAGAGTATGACACTTCTGCACTTTAAAACTACAGGCACTGCTACATTATATCTGTTCATTTTCATTTAACACTAATCATTGTAATGAGTTTAATTTAGTGTATCTGCATACACTTATATGAAAAATTAGGTGAGGTATTAACGTATAAGCAAATGGTTCCTGTTTGTCAAGCTCCTAAGAATATTTTGTGCTGCGACAATACGAAGGTTACATGGTTTTCCTTTGTATCTCTGAGACACATTCACCACGTTAGGATTTGTGACTTCTGATTAAGACTTAGAGTCTTCACTGTGAGGGTGGTGAGGCACTGGCACAGGTTGCCCAGAGAAGCTGTGGCTGCCGCCTCCCTGGCAGTGTTCAAGGCCAGGTTGGACGGGGCTTTGAGCAACCTGGTCTAGTGGAAAGTGTCCCTGCCCATGGCAGGGGGTTGGATCTATATGATTTTTAAGGTCCTTTCCAGCCCAGACCATTCTATGACTCTATGATTCTATGATTGTAAATGCTTTCTGGAAGGAACTATTCTCATATGTTGCATTATGCGTGGTCCTGGCACAATGGATTGCCAGTCCATCCACACTACTGATGCTTCTGCTGTATTCCTGCAGCAACTTAAGCTACTGGGTCTGCTTGGGGTGGAGTTAATTTTCTTCATAGCAGTCTGTATGTGCTCTGTTTTAGTCTTAATTATTGTTACTGCTGTTTTAAACAGATAACTCTTGCTTCTTTGCAGTTTTTATGGTACAGAAAGGCATTTTTCCATAAATATATTATCTCTGCATGATCAATCCACAGAGACTGGAGAAAGTGAGTTTGGTTTTGTCTTTACTACTGGTTAAAATCCTTACCCTGGAAAAAAAGGGTTAGTAAGTTATTTCAGTTTATAGTTGGTCACAAGACTTTATTAATCAGTGTCTCTATACAGAAGTGCACCCATAATTCAAATAAACAGAAGGAGTTTTAAACACCAAATATGTGGCTTTTTAAAACCAAAAATGTTCCTGTCTGTCTTTTTCTCAATGTCTAAAAGTATTATATTTCTTCTTGCTGGAAAGATAACTGTCATATAAACTTACAGGAAAAAGGAGTCAAATTTTGCCTTTACTTGACAGCATCACTTTTTGTCTCAGCAAAATTTTATGTCATTCATGTGTATTTTTATGACTTTATTTACTTTGTATCATAGATATGTATGGGAAAATTTAAGAAAGTTAAAAGTATCTTTGTCTACAGGATAAAACTGCAGGTAATAGTATTCTGTAAACAACAAAAGACAAGATGATAGCAATGCAGAGGAGCATCACCTTTTCCCTGGGCTGTATGAGCCTGTGGCACCATCCTGTGAATAGTGCAGTGTATTTCTTGTCACACTTGAAAATCCATGCCAAATCTGGTACAGTAAGATATTATTATGTAGTACCTTCCTCCATACAACTTAAGAAAGTTTATTTTCTACAAGTTTTAGAATGGAGATGAAATCAGATTTATTATCCACTGCCTATTGAAAAATACAGCATGCGAAGAAGGGGTTTATTATTTATTTTTATATGCAAGCTCACCTTCCGATTACATAAAGTCACCATAGATAGAAATTACTTATGTCTCCTTTATTTTATAATTAGTGCTTTATTTCACTGTTTGATTAGTAACCTCTCACCTTATGCCTGAATACCTTGATTTTCCCTTTTTTTGTTGTTTTTACTCTTGGCAAATGGCAGACACCTTTGAGACTAAAGCATTGTGTATGGAACATGGGAAGAGAAATTTGGAATTACAAAGCAAGGTATCTAAGATACCTACTGAGATCAGAAGTGTTACTATCAAATGGTAGAGCAGTGAGGAAGGGAGCGTTTCTTTTTTGGTCGTTTTCATTTGCAAGACACTCTTGAAAAAACAGTAATACAAATTTGGCAGGGTCCTTAGGCTACAGAAGTAGAAATGTTAAGGTAATTTAAATTTCCTTGCATGATCTAGCTGCTACTTGCTACATGGAGCTACAGGTGCTCTATGTTAAGAGCTGATACAGAGACATCTGTAAATCCTCCTAAATGTTTAACTGTTTATTTATTTGGTAATTTTTTCTACACTTTTGACCATTTGCTAGAAAAGTGATATCAGGTTTTTTCTGATAATCTATTAATTACTTCACGGACAAACTGGCGAATTGAATATTAGATACCTGTTCATGCAGGCACTGTAAGCAACAAATAGTCTGATCAGATTCGAAGATAATATTACAGAGATGAAATTTTCAATAATAAAAAGAACTTCAGATTCACTTGCCAAGCCTTTTTGTCTCCTGTAATGTAATTAATAAGAAAAGAGGAAATTCTGTAATCTTTCTTTATCACAGTGGAACTTTACTCTCCTAGGGAAGATAGACAGTTAAGCCTTGATATCTCATCAGTGAGCTAAAGCTACATATGGTGATAACTGTTTTTCTGTAGAGCTCTGAAAGGTCAATGTGACCTGGTGGCAAACAGGAATCTCAGAAAACAGGGATTTAAACTGCACTGCACTTTGTCTTTATTTTAAGAATAACTATTTCCCAGTACCACTAGGTGTCATCATATCTATTATTAATTCCTGTACAATAGTGCTTCCCAGTACCTAGCAGACAAAGTTGATAACTTAATCAGCTTCATCAAAATTTTGCTTTAAAAAGAAACACAAGAGTTAAAAATATAAGACATTATGAAATTGGAGAAATTAATCCCCAAAAATTCGGTTACACACAAAAATAAACTATTCTATAAAATCAGAGATGTGGAAGTTTAAAACTAAAACTCTTGTTTCATTAACTTCAGTACAGATTTTCCTCTTAAATACAGAGCTGCCTTATTTTAATCTTCATCTGATACCTCACATTACTGCATATTACATCAGTCAGCTTCACAGAAGAACCTAGGCCCATAGCAAGAATGAGCTTTACATTCCTAAGTATAAAGCTGTGTCCTGAAATACCAGTCCCCCTGGACTGTTAATCCTGAAAATAGTTTCTCATGACAGGCACCATCCACTTTACTCTAAACATCTGGAATATACATACATATACTTATATATGTTGTTCTTGCCCAAGCATTTGCCTCCAAGATGTGCTCTTTAGAACTCCAAGCAATACAAGAGCTGTGCCCAAATGCTTTGATGACATCAAGCTACTAAGTGTATTTAGCACCTATCTAACATCCTAATAGGACTTGGTTCCCCAGCTGTATGAAGATACGTTTTTGTCTTGGTTTTCTTTCTCTTTAGAGAAAAGTGATGGTGAGGTAGTATTTCTGCTTTTTTTCTATGATAGAGGACACATCAGACACACTTTCAAGAGCTGATTCAAGACATTGCAGGCCCTTAGACTACAGAAACTCACAATATGCTGGTTTCACGGACAGAAACATTCCTTAGCCATCTGACCACATCCAACCACTGCTAAGTGAGCTGGGAATAATTTCCAGCTTTTGTATGGATGACTACAGAATCCAAGGACTATAAGAGAGTGTGGAAATCAGTTAAGCATCTCTAATTGGTTAGAATACCCATTCAATCCTGGTCTCCAGTCTCTGTAACTCAGAACTACCTAGGTTTTTTTACCAGCTTTTAGCTGAAAATCCAGGATCTATCTTGATGATGTTGTCTCCTAGACACCTTCTCACTCAAAAACTCCTTGCTATGTTTTCACTGGAAAATCATTCTCTCTGATGCCTGTTCTCTTTCATGAGAGCTTGACACCATTAATTACATAAATATGTCTTACAGGCAGAACAGAGATCTCAGGCACTACAGAATCTGGACAATTTATTTAAAATTCAGCAGAAGTTTAGAGGTGGCCACTGGGAAAGTGAAATAGTTGAATACTGATCTTGTTTAGAGAAACCAAAGCACTTTTCCCCATAGTTACAGTAATTTAACATACTTATTTGTCTCTATTCTGCAATAATTTTACCTTTAAATGAATTTATCTAAGTGTACTAATTATGTTATCTTAAGTTTTTATTTTCAAAAGCTGAAGCTGTCTAAACTCCCAGTGTGAGGAGCTTAGAAGGTGACATTTCACTAATGACTGCTCTGAGGAACTGACAGAGATTGATAGAGTGTTTTTTAAAGATGTCCCCATGAGAAGCATCTTGTATAAAATGAAAGTGACACTGAAACTTTAAAAAACTAACTCTGTGTTTTGTGAATGCTTTTGTTTACAAGGAAGAGCTGGGATAGAGAAGCACTTTAAGGTAGTTTTCCAAACGCATGGTGTGTATTTTTTGTTTAGAAATGTCTTCAAAAAGTGTTTTTTAAACAACAGTTTTACGCTCATTAAAAACTCGCTGAAAACTGTTTTTCACTGCCCTACATGACAGAAACATGTACGTTATGGGCCAGGCTGTGCATTGTCAGCTCAAAGAATGAGTACTGAATGAGGAACTCTCTGGGCAGAAACCTTCAAATCTCAGTATGAGTAGGTTCATAGAGCACACCTCTCTCTTGGTGTGTACTGGGAAAGTAGAGCTTTACCTCTCAATCTGTTTTTCTTAATTGCATTATCTCACTACAGATAATAGTAATCTCAGGATTTCATTTAGGCCTTGCTCTTCTGCAGGAAATATAAGGGACGGGAAGCTACTTTAGGTTCTTCCCATTGCCCACCTTCCTGGCAGGCACAGCTACCCAAGGTTACTGCACTACAGTCTGCATTTTGGAGCCATACATCTACATTTAGACATCCTATCCTAACAGAGTCTCTCTGTAGCCAGTGACTGAACAGATCTTTATCTGTCTGGTCCTTCCTTCATGTAGAGGACAGGACCAGTTCTGAGAACCTGGAAATAGCCCAGCCCTGTTCAGTAGTTCAAATGCACACTCATATGATACAGTGAAAAGTGTCTAGCCTTTGAGATTCATTGTGATTTTTAGATCCAATTGCAAACACAAAAAACTGTGTTTTCAACAAGAATACTCTGCACCTCTAGATACAGGTAAGTGTGCTTCATGGGCAGTTAGTAGCACTCATCTAAATAGATAGGAAACCTGACATGTAAGTTTGGTACAAGTGTACATTTCCCTGCTTTGACACCACCCTTCTCTGCACGGAAGTGAATTCTCCACTGAATGTTAATTGACTTTCATCATAGAAAACTGTCTTTCATATTAATCTTTTATATCATTTGAGAAATAAACTTGCACCCCTCCAGATTTTGTAGTAAAAGAAAAATTAAGCAGGATGTAAGTGCTGATGGGAAAGCTGCTATTCTGCAACACAAAAGAAGTGTCTAACAGCCCCATCATTACTTCAGAAGAAATTATGTTTGGAAGAAATAATGAAAAAGGAAATATTTTGTTCTCTCTTGTCTTAGATATGGCTTTCAGGTCTCTCTTGGTCTAGTCTCTCTTTTAGAAACAAAAGTGTGTGAGTATAAGTAGAAATGCCACCTTCACTGATTCCCCTGCATCCTCTCTGTTCTTGAGAAATAATTAGAAATAGAAGAGAGTGTTTAAGATGGGAATTGCCTTCTGTTGAGCATGTGGTCATTAGATTAGTTGTACAGTTCTGTACAGTTTTATGCAGTTCATAAAAATCTATTTCATTCACATGATTTCATGTTGAGGAGACAGTGAAAAGTGGCTTAGAGAGATGTTAATTATTGTTGCTATCTGTTTCTTAGATTGTCATCCCATCAGGTGTAATGCAGACTTAAAAAATGCAATATTCTTTTCTTATGGGTATATCAATGCATTAAACTCTTCTTGATGAGAAGCACTGTCAGATCAATAAGACATTTTATCCACCTTTTCATGGTGGTCCCTTGAGCCTCCAGCTTCCATCCTAGCTATTGAGTCAAATGACAGCAGATATTATAAAAAAGAGTTCCAATTCCAAATCCTTTTCCTAGCCCTACACTGAAACCTTTTTGACACTTCAGATATTATACAGATGCTCATGTTGAGGTTTTTTGCTCTGTTTGTTTCGGATGACATCATATCTCTTGCCCCCCCCCCCCCTTTTTTTTTTTTTTTTAATTACTATTTTCCCCCTGTGAAGTGGACAGAGACATTTTAGGGCCAATGACTAAGTCTGCAATTGAAGACACCAGAAGTCTTTTTCTTTGGTAATTTCAGCCTGTGTTTCCAATCATGTGAGACATCCTAGGATTTACTTTTATCTTATTATGAAATATCAATGTAGCGATGTACATCGATGTGACTGTCTATCACTTCAAAGTTCATTTTTTGAATCTCCTTGTCAGCTAGGCTTTGTGATGACATACCCAGGATCTCTGGTTCCCATGCATTACTGATTTCATGCATCTGCCTTCCAGGCTTCCTAGCCCTGGGCATGTAAACTAGTCCTCTGGTCCTGCTGATGAGTCCAGCTTTCAAACTAATATCCCTCCAAAGGATACAAATATACCTGAACATTAGTTTATAAGAAACAAAGTAAATACAAAAGCCAAAGCCATAAGACTTAATGCATATTACCAGTAAGAAAGGAAATTTGCCTTTTCAAGTTTATGGTTTGTTACTGTCAAGGGATTATATATTAGACACTGATAGGGAACACTGTTCTTTCTTTCAGCTGACAGGCAGAACGATATGGAGAAACACACACTTATCACAAGAAGGACCCAGATCATTTGTTTCTGAGTATTGCAAACAGTTACATTTAGATCTAGCATGACTCGCCTGTACTGAATACGTTTGCCAACATTATACCTGTTCTGTGTATTGACATGGAATGGATATAGCAAGGTAAAAAAAATGGCAAAATCCAGATGGTTCAGCTTTCCTGAAAATTAGTTAAAGAATAGAAATAACAGAACAGAAACAGTTCTGGAATGAGAGAAGATACAGGTATTGCAGCACAAGAGTATCACAGCTCTGTATGACATGGCATATGGGCAAGACATGGGCGGACAGATGGCTCAGGAGAAAGGAGACAGAAAAAAGGACAGAAACTTGATATCTGACAGTTCAGCAGAAGAGCTGCCATCAGTCAGAAAGGATTTGGAAGCAGGTTGGTGTAACAATGTACTGGAGCATGGAGCAGGTTGAAGAAAGGCCTCAGTTTATCTGACAAGAAAAGGTTATGCTGCACTGGTCTTTGCTCAGGCTAATATGGTTCAGTCAGTGCAGTGTTAAAGGCCAAAGAAATGAAATGCTTAAATCCAGGACCAACACTCACTCCCACAGATCCGAAAGCAGAGAAGGGAGGTCACTATGATTTGGCCTCCAGCCTTTGAAGTGCAGTTGCTTGGTACAAAGGCTGCAGACAGCGAAAGTTTCAGCCAGCTCCAGGTTCCTGGGTGAGGAAAGAGCATTGTGATAGCTCTGAGCCCAGGTGTCAGCCCTTCCCTCATGGTCCTCCCACAAGTAGTTTTATATTATAGCTACAAACCCCCGATTTTTTCTAGCTATCCAACAGGTGCAATGGTTCGACATGTTATATTGTCAATTGTCTCAGTAATTTTAATGTTTTGCTATGACATCCCCATCCACAAGAGCTCTGTGATGAAAATTTCATTTCTCTTCAGTAATAAAGAAAAAAGTCTGCACAGTCTTTCTATGTGGTGTAAATGTGACAAAGCTTGAGCAGAAATATAAAAAAATAACCAAAATGAGAAAATAAATCTAGGTGCCCCATCATTTTAAGTCAGTGTCAGGGCTTGACTTGGGGGGGGGGGGGAGGGTTTCAGTGCTTAGGTTTGGTGGTGTTATTAAACTATATGCTTTATTCTTTATGATGCCAAACTGAAAAAGATAAACAGCCCTAGCTTCTGACACAATGCTCTGAACTATTTAAATGACTGCTAACTATATCTGTTAATCTTTGTTAAATTTGGGGTTTTACTAATATTTGAAGACTAATGATGTTAAAAATTATTTTTCATTTCAAATCTCAGTTGCAAAAATATGTAAAGATTATTATTACCATTATAATTACTATTACCTGCTACTATCACTAGTACAAATGTTAATATCCCAATGGCTATAATCACAAATCAAAGAATTTAAAATTTAGGGGAAATTTATAGTTAAATTTAAAGTAAAGATGTAAGTTCAAAGCAAAAGTTTAAGTAGCATCAAGGAAAGTTTAATTGTGTAAAAACGCATTCAAAAAACCCCCCCTTATGTTACCTGGTAAATTACTGTTGGAGTGTTGATTTCTCTCTCATTCCACGTTATTACACCTCTTAGAAAGAAAATTCAGTTCTGTTCAATATCTATGTGTTGTTAGTTTGTAGATGGTACAGTAAGTTCTCTGTATTTAACAAGGAGGCTGATTTCCTGAGTGAAGGGCAAAATTAGATTCAGCTTTCCCTGTAAATGCACAGCTGGTGTTTCCATTTTGAGAAGTCCAAAAAGGTCTCCCCATAAGCTTCAAGACAGTATAAAGAAGTCTTCTGAAAGAGTCATTGTACGCTTTGTGCTCTATCCCAGCAATATGCCAAACTACTTTCTTTTCTACATCTTGATTTTCTGGTTGTGATTTTTTTTTTTTTTTTTTAAACTGTAGACTTTCTTCTCCCCCATGCTTTTTTATTTGTCTCTAGGCTTAGCCTTTCCATGTTTCCTTAACTTCACGTTTTTACTTTTGCTTTTCTTTGATTTATTCTTTGTGACTTTTCCCCTTAACTGTCCATATTCTCTAGGGGGCCTCTGAGGGCATAATTCGGAACTTCATGATCAGAATGACTAGAATGACCTTCAATAGCATTAGGTTCATTATAAACTTTGTCAATAGAAGCTCTTAAGGTTTTGTTACAGATTTAGCATATAAATAATAATGTGACTCCAGGATTTGTGAAAACTAAGCCAGCCCACTACAGCAACAACAGCATTAACAAATATCTACATATTAACCTAAAAAATTGACCTTGAAACACAGAATTATTCTGATAACCTGGCTAGGAACAATGCTGCTAAATCTAGCTAGAAATATGTTTTAAAATGCCTTCTTGAAAATTATGAAATCAACCTAATTTTTTTTTTTTTTAATCAAAAATTAGTTTAGATTCTCTTTATTTGTCTGAGTGTGACCTTCCTGAATAAACAAGAAGTTCAATAATCGCTGTGTCAAGAAGTGAAAACTGACATTTTCATGAAATTATACAACTCCAGGATTGGGGAATAGAAAGAAAAGCACCAAATAACAGCAACAAGCTATGGAAAAATTACGAAATGGGGTTTACATGAAGTTTTCATGTGACGGGTGCGTGAGTTTGTGTATATATATGATCGATGCAGTAAAAATAGTTGGAAAGAGCCCAGCTCCAGTGCACAAATGTTAACATGACACTCTTCCCAGACCAATATTTGCTACCTCTCATGGCTGTACATGCCCTGGTTATCAGTTTTGTTCAGCACTGGCTGCATGAGAAAGACATACCCTCAAAATGCTATACTCACGAATAACTGCTTTTACATTTAAACCTGCCAAACTGGTCTGTAAAACAAGTGAAAATCTATTTCTTTGTGAAGTTTTCAGTGCTGCTGTTCCTGCTAGTCTAAAAATAACTTCAGGGCAGTCTGGCACTTCCGTTCCACCTGGCACAAAGTACAACAGTATGAAAAATAATTTTTATAAGATAAATTTGAAGTGTTTTGCTTAGATTTTAGATAAATGAAACTTCGGGTCACTTGTCTATGGCTGTTTTTTTGTCTCCATTTATAACTTCCTTTTCTTCATCGTAAGGAAGTTGGTATAGACCTCTGTAACAAGTTTGTCTCTCATTTTCCACCCTAAAAGATTCACTTAACTTTTTTGTATGACAAGCAGTAGCTCTTGTTTTTGCAGTATGACTCTGGCTACTCACAGTAGAGCTATTCTTTTGTCCTAAGAAATAGTGCACAGATTTAACTGAGTTGAAAAATTTTATAGATGACCATTTCCCTCAATTCTGATCTTCAGTGAAAATGCTGATATCCTGCTGAAATGTTGCACCAGTACTGGAAGTCAAGGCTAGGTTAAGGATATTTCCAAGCTGTAAGCAGCTGATACTTCACTGAGGTCAAGAAGCTCAGCTGCTCATAAACTGTCTAAAACATGTGGGTTAGTAGAAATACTGGCTACACTGCCCCAATTCTCAGTGTATTTTGTGATATTTCACCTCATAGACATTCAAGTTTGGAAAAAGGAATCTCACTGGACACTTTCCTTTGCCCTTGAATCTATTTCCTGTTCTTAGGAAAATTGTTGGGCAAGAATTGCTGACAAGGATAAGAGAAAATGCAGGGTGCCTATAATAAACATTACTATTTAGGTTGAACTTCAGTTAGGAAATGCCAGGTTCCAGGTTGTCAGTATAACCCTAAATGAATTCTTCTGTAGGTACTCTCACACATTGTATCCTTGGATGGTCACATAATCTTTGTTTCACAGGATCAAAGTTTTATCACAGTACCTGTTGGAAACCCTGAGACTGGATTTGTGGATTCTCTAATAAGCATTGCCCTATATTGACTCTTTGAGTGTCTGCAGATTAATTTGTAGTTTATCTCCAGATCTCCCTGGTTTTCTCCATCTTCCAGCCATATAAGACCCAGGGTACTTGGGTATCCTACTTGACTTTGCTACAGGTCACAACAGGACCTCTTAGTTCACCAAGAACATTTTTTACTGAATCATGCTAATTCACACCATATATCACTAAATTTCAGACTGACCTTGCTGCCAGGATATACTGTCCAGGCAGGAAGTATCAGATTTCTGAAAACAGATTGAGTTTTCGTAAAGTTTCCTCTATGCCAGATGGGTCAATATCATTACAGCTTGCTTTGCACTATGCCCACACTCTGAGGCCTACAGGAGCTATTCCTCAGAGGTGATGTCTCGGAGTATTCAGCCAACAGCACTTGGGATTCAAAGCCAAATGCCCTTCTTCAGGCTTATAAATTGCTATGTGTCAGTGCTTCATTGGATAGACATTTCTACCTTTAGTATTTTCTGCTCAACTTCCCTCACCACTTCATTCTTTTTATAGACAAAACATGCAGGCACATGTCATCTCATATGTTGAAAGCAGCCTGAAGAACGTTTTTCCTTTCACTCAAGCCACTGCAAGAAGATATTCTGCTGCAGACCGTAGTCCCAAAACTCAACTATCTTTCCATTTACAGGAGTAGATTATAAGAACTTGATAGAGATGCTAGTAGTCTCTTTTCACTTCTGATGACAATCTAATCACCCATGGGCCCAGCTGATCCTGACATGAACCTTTCCTCTGCTCTACAAATGCTCTCCATGCTCATCCTCTACTGTTCCAGGGGCACAGCATGCCCAGGCTGTCCTGCATCCCTCCTGCCTCAAATGCAGGACTCTTTCAACTTTGCAATAACTACTGTGTTTCCAGGGCTGTCTCTGTGTTGATGACCTGTGAGCATTGTTGCTGTCTGCTTCAATGGGCTGACCTGAGCCTAATCAGGCCTGATGAAATTGTAGAATTCAAGGGTTCATAAAAGAAACAAGTTACAGTAGAGAGATTAATCAGAGCATGCATTTTTATAACTTTTATTAAACAACAGACTGCCTGCGGTTGTTGCGCTTGTCCTATCTTGTAGATATTTCTCAGGAGTTCTACCTGTATCTGAACCTCCTTTCCATTGAAAAAAATGTTATTAACTGTAAATCCAGGCCTGAGACGTGCACAGACATCTGATAAACTGAGTCTTGCACACATTTAAGTGAAGACACATTATGAGGTTGATTTAGGGTAACCATGAACTCTTATCAGAAATTTAATAACACTTCTTAAAAATAATTGCTAGTATGTAATGAAATAAAAATTGAAGAACAAACAGTAGGAAACCCTAATCACATTTATATCTCATTTCCATTTATATTAGTAGCAAGCTTTTAGACTCTATACTGAATTGAACCTTTTCTGCTATTTAATAAACAGATTGCTTGTGTTCAAGGACCTAGTCTATGGGGTTATTTGTGTTTTGTTTATTTTTTTTTTTTCCTGTGCTGTTCCCTTATCTGTGTGTGAAATAACAAGTAGCATAGGAAAATATTCAAATAAGACTTTTTTTAAAAAAGATTATTTTGCTCTCTGATCTAAATTATTTTTGATATGGCCCTTAAGATAAAGTTTGTACTGCTTCAGTTGTTCTTTTAAGTATGAAGCTATTTTTAGAAAGTTATTCATACAGGGAGACTTCATATTTCTTTACTTCATGGGATATAGACAAAAAGTGCTTTGTAGTGAAGAGTCCACTTGTTTCTGCTATGACTATTTACATGTGCTTTGTTAATTATACATTACTGCATACCATGGGGCATTTATCCACTTTAAAAACAAGAACACCATCACAAAAGCTTAGAACTGTATCAAATATGCCAGAATAATGCTCTTATTTCAACACTATAATGCTGAGATTCTTATGTTTTTCAGGGACATCTTGGGTGATAAACTGTCGTTGGAGAATACTCCAGAATTTTCTTGTGTCATAAAGAAACTTCTTCAACACAATAAATATTCTGCTTCCGTTTCATGACAGCTGGGATGAAGGAATGGAAACTTTGGTGTTTTCAGTATCTTGCTTTCTTGATGTCTTTAGAATAGCCAGCTGGCCCTTGGAATTTCATAGGCTATACATGAGGACTAGGTGCTTGGCCATGATCACCCCAGTTTGTAAGCATATGTGGAAAGTGAGAGCATCTGAGTCGTTAAGGTCATCCAATCAAGGACATTTTCATTGTAAAGAGAGATCAAAAGAAAAGGGGGAAATAAAAACAAGAGCACATGGAGAGACAAATGGTAGACGGGGATAACAGAGACAATGTTAAGGACCAGAAGCTTCCAGTCGCTAATTGCTGAGCCACCAAGAGATATAGTGTTGGAGAGGGCCAACCTGGACGTTGCACTGATATGAAGGGGGAAATTAGAAGAATGTGAGGGTTTGGGATATTCAGGAGCCATCTGCGGGACAATGTAAAACTTCTGAAGGAACATTTAGAGGGAAGGGATAGGGAGGAACAAAAATACTATACAGAAAGGCATGTAAAAGGGGTTGGTTGTGTCTAAACTGGGGCTGGTCAGTACAAATGTCTGACCAAGTCTGGTGTCTGATCACCCCAGTCTGTCTTATTTTCTCATTAAATTCTTTCTGAACTCTCTCTGTGTAATCTCACTCTCTGTCTCATGTGTGAAGGCTGTAAGGGCTGAGTGTCAACTACTGGTGAGACCTATGTGTGTGGATTTCAAGCCAGTGACTGGAGTCAGACCAAGGGTTTAAGTGCCCTGTGACCTGTGGTGTCAACTACTGAAACAAGTGATAGTCTCAGCTCCAGCCACTGCGATGGAACTGATGGGTGTCCTCTGTGCAGCTACTGGAGAGGCCAGGGTGAGCAAAGTGAGTGAGAGGCTCAGCGACAGCAGCCAGAACAGGACTGTGGGTCACAGCCCACATGCCTGGTGCTGGCTGCTGGGGATTACCAGAGTCTTTGCATCTTCCTCACACCTGGTGTGCATGGGAATATGTGTGTGTAATTCACTAGCAAACTTCAAGCTGGACCAACTGGTGAGTAGGAGAGCACCTGGGATTCAAGTAGGGGTACCAGGCAGACAGAGAGGCTGTGTCAGCACTTGGGGGACCTGCAAATGTGCATGTGCTTGGGATCTTAAAGAATGTCCATTGTGTGCCTGCACCAACAGCAGAGGAAGGGGACTTGGCTGTTTATGTCCTTATGTTTATGTTTTATGTGTCTTGGTCATGTTGCATGTGGCTGCTGTTGAAGGCAGCACCTTGTCTGTGGCTGTCTGAGCAGATGGCTCCTCTGTGTGTGTGTCTGGGTGTCACAATTTAAATCCAGCCAGCAGCCAAACACCATGCATCTGCTCACTCAATTTCCTCTACCCAGGAGATGGGAGACAGAATTGGAGGGATAAAGGGTGACTCGTAGGTCGAGATGACAACAGTTTAATTATTGTAGTAAACTAAAACAATAACAGTGATAGAAAGTACAAATGGGTAATGCACAATGTGATTGCTTATCACCCGCTGACTGATACCGAGCCTATTCTCAGTTAGCAATCCCAAAAAAACCAAGTTTCCACAATCACAATCCCATAAGAGAGAGAGAAACTCCTTCTTCCCAGCTGCCTCTCCTTTATATACTGACATGACATTACATGACATGGAATACTCCATTGGCCAGTTTGAGTCCAATGTTCTGGCCATGCTCCCTCCCAGCTTCTTGTGCACCTGCACGCTGGCAGGGCATGGGAAGCTGGAGAGTTCTTTATCTCTTAGCAACAGCTGAAAACATCAGTGTATTATCAGCATTCTTCTCAAACAAAATCCCATATAGAATCCAAAACACAGCACTATTCTAGCCACTAAGAAAAATTAGCTCTATCCAATCTGAAACCAGGACACTCTGCTACTGTCTGAACCCACAAAACAGGTTCAGTTGGGAAAGTAGCAGCTGCATCCATCCTATTGGGACAGAGGGCCCCCAGGCTGGGCTCCAGTGACCAGATAGGAGATATCCCTGGCCTCAGAGTCTGTCAGAGGAAGCATTCACTTAACATCCCATATCACGTTTCTTTTGTTTTGAGAGAGGAAATTAGCTATATGCAGCAGTTGCAGAAGCAACAAATGCTCTTACAGCTTTCTGATGTTTCTCTAATGACACTGTAATTCCTTTTGTGGCTTATATTCTTAGGACAGAAGAGACTATCATTTGCATTAAGTATTATGAAGAAAATCAACCATGTGATGTGACTAACTGATTAAAAGAATATTCAAGTCATTCTGTGAGGAATGATAAACAGGAATGCTTCACTTCTTAGGTGAACTTGAGGCAGTAGAGTATGAGGAAAATAAATGTTGTATATTAGAAAAGAATTATGTATATGAAACAGTAACAGAGAAATTTTTTGCTGAACTTTTCTGGCAATCTTTGAGAAATGTAAAATTGAGTGCTAACACAGCGGGACACCAGGACACCCAAATCTGCTCCCAACATACATTTTAAGAAACTCAGTATAAAATCAGAAACTCAGTGGGACTACTTCAGAATTACCAAACTGCAACCATATACAGATTTAAGCCACATTAGGTAAGCATCCTGTCTCTGGCACTATCTTTACCTCAAGTTCAGGTTTCTTTTAATTAATACATAATAATTATCTTTGAATTACTTTGTGCACTACACCACCAACATGTTTGTTTTTCTAGTTCCTTTCAAATAAATATTCAAAGGGAGAAATTAATGAAGGACTGGTCAGTGCTGAAGTCACTTCCAGTTAATTTACTCAATTCATATTAATTCGGTGGTGCTAAGACCACTGCAAAACTTTTGTGTCCATTTTTGACATCGGGGAAGTCTCATGAGAATGATAATAAAGAGAAGAGCTATACTATTAGCATGGTCAGTCATGCAGTAGCCATGAACAATACCAAGTTGCCTCCACGGTGAGACTGTAAATAGATTGATCCTTTCTATTACTGTCTTTGCACACAACTCCATACTTAGACTCAGTTATCACTGATCTATATAAGAGGAAATTTACGAAGAGCTCAGTCTGGGATGCAACCTGTTACAATAGCAACATTCCTTTTAAACAGCATTCTGAAATGATTGATTTGTTCACAAATAAATAAATATTTAAATTATATATATATATATATATTTAGAAAGTAAAAAATTCCCCTTTAATTCCCAATAATTATGGAAAGGATAGGGGGGTTTTTTTGAGAGAGAAAGCAGTGAAGTTTACAGTTTTCATTTAGTTCTACCAGTTTAGGTAGAAATTTTTTAGTAACTTTTTAAATGGGAACCAAGGGGAAATTGCTAGGAATGAAATACACTACCTGGAAAGAAAAATGAAAGAAGAGACAATACTGAAAGGGCTTTAGGCAGATGAAGAGTGATCACTTGAAATTGAGGTTCAAAGACTGAAAGAACAGGACAAAAAGCTAGAACAAATCCTGTATGACTATCCATTTTCAAACTCTGCAGTCAGACTCTCTGCAATGAACTTGTGCTAAAATGTACAGATACCATCACTTGCTTAGTCTGGACTGACCAATCTGGAATACACTCTTTTGCGGCAGAGTGTGGGGAAACTTTGTCACTTGGAAAAAAAATAAAATAAAAAAAATTGTTCTATTTCCTTGCTTAGAGAACCAGTTCAAAATCAGAAAATTTTCAATGTTGTGAAATTGTCTCAGCTCCAACATCCCTTGTCTTATTTGATTCAAAGAATGGTTGGCATATACAACATGATTTACCATAAACCCTTGCTTTGGGGGTTGGTGGGGTGAGGGGTGTTGTAGGTATCTTTGTTTTATTATTATATTGTCTCAAGGCTGTAATTTAAGAATATATTAACCTTACTGTATTTTCAAATTCTTATTTATCTTATCTGGTTGTATGAAAAAAATATCTTTTTTAGATGCTTGAGTCCACATTGTGTGTTCTGTCTGATGGCTACATTGTTTTTAGCAAAAAATAATGTTTTGTTGAGTGCTAATTAACTTTGTTTTTGTTTTTGTTTTTGTTTTTTTTTGTCAAAATCACTAGCAGTAGCTATCATTGTGGTGAAATCATGATCTTAGATTCTGCTGTCACCTGGATTTGAGGAATTCTTCCTGAAATGAACAGGAATTGCTTTGTGCATTTGGGAGCACTGCTCAGTTTGAAGTGTCCATTTTTGGGTCAAGATTCCGATTTTCCATTTCCACTGAGTTCATACCCTTTCTAACAGAAAAAAAAACCAACAACAAAAAAAACCCAAAACAAACAAACCCACACACACCCCAACACAAATCCCCCCTCCCCCCAAAACCAAAGAGAAAACCAACAAAAAATCCCAAACCCAACAAGTTTATCTGTAATAAGATAATGAGGAACAAGGATCAAGATAGTGTTCTGATAGATGTCCTCTGTTCAGCTCAAAGTTCTTGAGACTTCAGGGTTCTTAACAGGTCAGTATTCTCATTTTTAAACCATAAATTCATTAATTATAAAAAGTAATGTGAAAAAAATGCTTTTAAAAATAAGAACACTTATTTTTCTTCTTCCCTTATGAAGCAGGTTGACACTTAATGAAAGTAGATCTCACGATGTGAAGAACACAATATGTTAACTGAAGGAAAAATAAATCAGGGATGCAAGGGAAATTCTGTGTCCAGTTCAGTATGATTATTTTGTTTTTTAAAAAAAAATTTCTTGGTAAGTAATTAAACAAACTTTGCATATGCACTTGACTAAGACAAGGTTAAGAAAAATCATCCCTCTTGGATCTCTCTGCTGTGTCTGAATGCTGTTGATGACTGTAAGTAGGATAGACCAAGTCTTGACTGCAATATGGAAGCACTACTGCTGGACAGTAGCTGGAAAAACAGTCATATGTGCAATAAAGCAAATGCCTAACATAAAATTCACTCCTCTTATCTTTAGCTATATATCTTAAGCACACCAGATATTTTAGCTTGTTTTATACTTAACAGAAAAGGATTAGTCCAAAAGACATATCATCACAACAATGGTGACACTTTTTTCTTTTTTCTTTTTTTTTTTTTTTCCCTATACCTACAGATATAGCTAGATCTATTGCCTGGATGAGCTGACTAAACTTTAGATGTGGAAGTCAAGGCCCACCCCAAGTCATAGACTGGTCAGTAGCAGACTTTTTTTTTTCTTCAAATCATGTAGATACAACTTTATGAAATCCAGAAAACAATAACTAGACCAAGTGGTCTGTGTCTCAGATAAGAATGTGTCTCATAATAAAATCTATATAAAGATCCCAGTGCCAGAATATATATATGTAAATGTACAGGATATGATATATTCTTTGTATTTATATTTGAAAAAAATAACTATGACGGTTTCTGAAAAATAGTGTAGCATTATGTAATGAAAGAGTCTGTCATGGAAAGAATATGCAAAATTACATGTATTTTCTTCACTTTCACTTTTTCTGAAACTGGAGCACATACTTCTGAAACGTTAAGATTTCTTTAACAAAGTTTCTTTGTATATCACAAAACTTCCTACATTCCTGTTCTTTCTACTCTTGTCCCACTTTTCCCACTGTACTGGACACTCTCTTTCTTTCCTGTTTCTCCTTCCCTGCTGGCACACCACTTATACAACATAACAATGAAAGGCAGGAAAAGTTGAAATAATCTTATCTCCCTTTATTTTTTTTTCTCTCCAGAATTCAGCTGTGATTCAACCTTGCTGCATAGGAAAGCCAAAGAAAACTCATATCTATGTTAAGTATAGCTATCCACATTCTCCTTTGCTACTTTACTAGCTTTTTCTGCAGTGATGGGAGTAATAAGGAAGAAACCCAAACCCAAGCAGCATATACGTCTCTGAAGAGCTGCTTGAACATAGTAAGGACAATTTTTATCATACTGAAATAAATAAAATACCCTGGTTATGGTGGATGATAATATTGGAAACTGCAGATATATAAGCAGAGAAATTATCATACTTACTGTAATAGCTCCTCAGCAAGATGGAGATCTGATTGACCCCCGAAGTTTTGATGTAACAACTTGTGTTGGCTTCTCACTCAACATTCCTGAGCTCTATAGAGGTGATATCCCTGTCCTCTGTATTGTCAGACAGTTATTAACAGAAATCTAACTGCTAAGACAGTTCCTTTCTATACTATGATACAGCATAGATTTACTGAAATTGATATGCACAGACGTGTTGATGCTTCTCTTCTACCTTTTTTTTACAAGTTTGGGAGCACTGAATGTATGCAGTCAGTGAAATGAATGTCAGTGAATACAACTCGCTTTTTCATTTCAGCAATTCTGCACAAAATAATGGGGATGATGTTCTACTTTGTAATACCAATATCTGATCATTTATGACATATTTCTATATATAGACTCCCTGCTAGGTCACTTCTTGATGCAGGTCCAGGTCTTAATAGCAATAGAGTACTGTTTTCTGCCAAAACGAATTCGCCAGTGTAGAAGAGTAGATGCATTTCAGGTCATATTCTATGTTGAAGAGCATCATACTTATGGTATCCAATGTACAGTTCAATGGAAAAGATCACTGAGATTTGCCAAGAATGAGTGTAAGCACTTTAGATTATCATGTTCTTTAATGAACATCTCTTTAACAATATTTAACATACATGCCTCAAAGACGAATGTTGGGAAAGTTCCAGTGTACAATTTCTCTCTAAATGTTTGTAATTTTGAGCTTCTGAAATCAGAGTCCTGGATTCCTTAGTGTTTTCAATCCTTTAGTCTTAATACCAAGACTCATCTGTGACTAGGTCAGATGAAATCAGCCATGAACGATTGAAACAACATCGTGTTCTCCCCTATAGTTTACTTCTGCAGTTTGCAAGATTTGATAATGTTTTCATCCAAAAAATAAAATCACAGCAATCTTAGAATGGCTTTTGCTACCTTTATCATTTGTTTTACATGTATATGGTATATGATTGTTTTTCTGTCTGTTACTGCAGTTTCCCTCTAAAGAGCTGACCTGGGAGCCTTTGCAGTTGTAATTCACTGCATCAGGTGGTCTGCAAGTGTCCATATATAGCACACTGCAGGGTACAAAGAAAGTTATTGTTTTGAATCTCTTTTAATTAGCTACAGCTCTGTACCAGCATTCATTATATCACAGAGTGTATCTAGAGCTGATGCTCTATTATATATTTCTTTTAATTGATGCTCTATCTGTCTTGAGATACCATCTGTCTTAGGTACCTGTAACTCCCATTTTTTTAGTCATCTTTTCTCCTCGCTTGCCCAACAAGATAGGGTGTATGTATGTGCATGTGTGTGTTCATGTGTCCTTATGTGTGTCTGCTTCCTTGTGTTTCTAACTCTCCCTAAGAGCTTGCATATCCTTTAGTAGCTTTGCTTGAGCTAAGGTTTGGGTTTCTGAGCCATACACTTCAAGACAGTTGTACCCATCTTATAGACCTTAGATAATCCTTCTCTTGCATCATTTATATACATGAAAAGCTCAGATGCTCTTCTAACATAGATTCAGACCTGCATGTACCTGTGTGTTCAGTTGAACAAGCACAACGGACGTGTCCTTATACTCTGCTAAATATATGATGAATAACAGTGGGTTCAGATCTTTATACATCAACAGATGTGTTTGATGGTCTGTGCTAACAGGTGACATATATGCATCCATGAAAAACAGGTTCTTGCTGTATAACAGGGAACTGAAACTGCTGAGCCGCTATGTGAGATTTCTGTGAAGAGTTTCATTAACTTCAGTGGACTCTGAATTGAGGTCTCAGTGTTTCAGGGGAGACTTAAAACCTACTGAATTCTTAATATATTGAATGATGCTCTACTAATGTCTCCTTTTAGTTATGCCAGCAGGATTTCCATTTCTTTCAGCAGTTTTGCTTCATTGTATTCCAAAAGATTAATTTGTCCTACTCTTCATAAAGTGGGGTTAATTTAGTCTAACATTTTGGTCTTACCAAGCCACTCTATGTACAATTCATGTATATTCTGTTGTTTTGTATTCACTGATTTCTTTTCAATAGAAAGATACGACTTGCAAATTGAACAATGCTCTGAATTTTCACTTTCAGTACCAATGATCTTTTTGTTAGGACTATCACTTCTTTTGTGACACCTTTTGAGAAGTTCTCTGAAACACACAACCTGATTTATTTACTAAGTTATTCAGTCCTAGCATATCTATATATGTACATACGTACACAGAAGAATTCACAAACACATGAATATAAGTGATTAAACGATTCAAAAACTGAATAAAATACTGGTGAACTTTAAGAATTTACCTGCTATAGTAATCTAAATAATAGGGCATAAATATATCTCAGATGACATAAGGCCAAAGTTTAGAATAGAAATTAATGACTTCTTTGTTGTTCTTCTTCTTCCTTTCAGCACTAGGAAATAACTAGTGATGGGGACTTCAGAAAGTGCTAGGGATCACCCTTTGAGTATTACTTCCCTTGAAGCTGGCTCTTCTCAAGCAGCTAGAAAACAGAGACAGTAATTGTTGCTAGCCCCTTTTGGAAATCCTGGTCTGAATGACTTTTACTTCCATTAATTCCACATGACATTAAGAGTCTTTTATATCCAAAAATTGGATGTCTGATCTCAATTCCATAATCTACAGCTTTCTCTTTTCTGTATTTGTTTGCATTTTACTGCACTTGTTCTTCTGAATTAATTCAATTAATTCATTTTGCATGTTAGCATAATTCAACAAAGTTGGTAAATTATGATTTAGAAGTCTTTAATTGTTCAGAGTAGTCACTTCAAAAGAAAAGGAAAAATAATGTAATGAGAAAAATATTATTTATAAGGGGATAATTTAATTTTCTTTTCTGGATGACTGGTTGCAATTCCTCTTCATATATAAGGAAAGCTCACTAACTATTACTAATGCTTCTTGCAAATGATATCCTGAAATTTAATATTGTAATATGTAATCCCTACAGCTGTGGATGTACATCAGCTAATATTTTAAGGTAATACCCATTAAGATCAATGTCAATTAACCACAATTCATTGTTTGAATATCGATCAAACATATTTAATTTACCATTAGTGTTAACAGAATGATGTATTAGTCAATTAAGATAGCATTGACTGAGAATCTTAATTAGATATTTAATTCTTTAGCCAGATTTAAGACCAACCTAATCATCGGTTTCAGAGCTTTCCCTTTGTCTAGAATATCTGATTTTATTTCAAGGATAGATATCCACTTATGAGTCAGTACGAACTACTTTTCTTCAACTCACTGATTTTCTCTTTTTTTTTCATTTATCTCCTGGAATTTAGTATTTCCTTCAAAGATTTTCTAAACCTTGCATACAAGGTTTCTCAAGCTGAATAAGCCCGTTGCAATGACCTATTGCCTAACCACAGAAGACTCTTTCCCAAAGCAGTCTGGAAATCATTCCCAAGATAGCCAGCCACGGGATGCTGCGAGAGAAAGAAGACTTTGACTGATACACAAACTTAAAATCCACAAATATTTGTGCAGAGTCTATTAGATAGTTTGCAAAATGAGCTGAAACCCTCTCTGTGCCTTATTTCCTAACTAAGCTTCCTGTTCATTTAGTCTGCAGCCTTAGCTCCTAACTCTATTATCCCTTGCCACCTTTGCTCAAACAGCCATGCCTGTTTACCCTCCACATCCCTCTTCTGACACTTTTGCCGTTGGCTGAAGTAATGTTTTCCTTCCATGTGGGGTGGTAAAGGACAGCAGACTCTAGCTTTGCAGTTATACAGGAATGAAAAAGAGAGAGTAAAAAAAATAAAGAGAAGAGACATCTTCAGAAGCTGAACTCTAAATACAGTGTTTTCTATTAGACAGTGAGAAACAGAAAGGGAGATGAAAATATCCTGTTTCAACTGGACTGAAGCACATAAATTTGTTGGTTTGATTTTCTGTAATATAACAAAAGCGTCAAAAATGAAACAAACATTGTTTATATGCAATGTTTAATCAATATGAAATATAACTTGTTTTCAGCATTGTCTTCTGAGAGCTTTAACATTTGGAGGTTTCATTGCAAAATGGAACAAAATAATTCTGTCATGTCATGAAATCAGTTTCATGCTGCTGCATCTAAGAATACTCATAGCTGAAAAGAAATTAAAGAGTCATTCTGAAAGGAGAACATCACTGCATTTAAATTTCTCTGTTTTATATAAGAGTTTAATAACCAGTGCCAGTTAATAAAAAGTGGATCAGATTAAGCAGTGAGAAATAGGTATTGCATATATTTGAAATGAGTAAATTCTTTAATTCAGCTAACCACTGTTGGAACAGCTGCAGATTTACAGAGTTGTGAATTCAGAACCAGGATCTAAGTATCTAGGTTAACGTACCTCATTTAACAGTTTTTCTCTGGATAAATTTCAGGGGTATCTGCTTCATCTTTATATGATCTACTGTTAAATAATCTGTTACTTGAATAGAGGTTTTCTGAATAGTGAAACGTGAAAGAAAAAAATGTAAAAATTATTTATGACAGGTAACTTTTTTCTAAATAATTTTTCTAGACATTTTAATGATGTGCTGGTTTCACTTTAAAAGTTTCTGCTCTTCTGAAGTGAATAAGAAAATTCTTGTTTAGCTTCTAGGGGAGATGGTCTGGAAGTACGAGTGTTACAATATTGTTACTGACCTCCTTGTTCTAAAGATAATCTTATTGTAAAGGTTTGGCAAGGGAAAATCATGTTATACTTGCCTCATTTCCTGTCCTTTTCCCTAAGCATACACTAATTGATGCTGTCAGACATGGGATACTAAGTTGGGTGAAACTTTGATTTAATGCAGTGTGGCAGTTCTTTCATTCTCACGAAAGTAAATTGTGTTACGAAGTATCATGAGTAAGAAATGGTGAGGCACTGAAGAGAATACAAAAATTATAAAAAGAAGGCTGGAGTTTCTTAAAAGATCACACACTTAAGTAATGAAAATTAAAGATTATAACCATTTCAAGCATCTGCCATTCAGAAAATGCTGACAGGAGATTTTTGGTTCCAAATATTGCTGTAGCAGAATTTTGCTAGAAGCTGATTTTGTGACCTATTTGAGTCCTCAGTAACATACAGCTTTGAAAACAATCCATGGACCTCTCTAAGCACCCATCGAATACCTCTATGAAAGCCCTGAATCCTTCATGATCTTTTAGCATGCTTTAAGAACTGTATATATGCAAACAGAAACACTTTTTTTAAGATTTCCCTTCTTTCCTCATGTGTCTTCTATTCCTATTTATAATAAATAAAGCTTATTAGAAAAAAAAATGATATAAAAATATTTTTCATGAAAATTTCTATGAAGTAGTGAATCTTAATTTGACTGTTCCTAGTTCTCACACCTTCAGTTTACGAATTTCTGCTTTTGTTCGTTGAGCAGCAATACTGACTGAAGAATGTGTTTGTTAATCACTCTTTTAGGAAAAAAAATGCGTTGATGAAATACATTTTAATAGAGCATTTCTATGTGTAGATACAGTAACATGCATATGTATTTCTATAGGGTTGGTGGAATTTCTCTTTACTTGGTTAAAAGAAATTTATAAGACAATTATGATATGAGTGCTGCTTCACTTTTTTCAGATTGGAGCAAAATAATAAAGAGCCTTCCTTTGCATGTGGCACACTACACAGACAGAAAATTTTTAGAAAATAAATAAATCAAAACAGAAGAAACCAAGCATTGTAAAGACACAAGCCTGTAAAATTGAATTGTTTTCTATTACTTCTTGAGCTTTTCTCATTCTTATTCCGTAGCACAGAGCAGATCTTACACTTCAAAAGTCAGTTTATTAAAAAGGTAGCATGACTACATAATGTTTGTCTTTCATGTATATTGCTTCTTTACAATTTAATTTTCTCAAGTTCAACTTAAATAGAAATAGTACAAAGAGGTAAAAAAAAAGTACAGCTGAAATTAAATATAAGCTTAAAATGAATATTTTGATCTGTTTCTAAAATAGCTTTAACTTTGAGGTACTTGAGTTAAAGTTTCTTCTCTTTCAGTTTGTTTTTCCGTTTGTCCATTTAGAAATTTGTTCAAAACAGATGTTCAAACTTCACCTATTCAAACCTAAGAACTCTGAAAATAACCACTGATATTTAGAAGCTGATTTTGATTTGTGGGATATTTCTTAAAAAACTATACCTGAACCCTACACAATCATAAACACATTGTGAACAAAGGATCCAAACAGCTCAAACCTCAGATTTATTTGACATAATTAAATTATTGTCACTGAAGTCACTCCTGTATCCAAAGTTCAAGAAGACAAAACAACTTCAAAATTAGTAATGTAATACCTAGAAATAAAAAGAAAGATCTTTTACTGAATATGGTATAAGCTGGAAAGAACCTAAAACTCACTTGATTTGAGTTAGGCTTGCTCTATTGCTAGATGGTGTATGGATTTTTCTTGTTAATTAAAGGTGTCCCTCTTAGTCTGTGTTCCATCTTTCTATTCTTTCAAAATTTACTTATTTTTTTTAAATGATTTACAGTTTCTGCATTCTTAAGTTCAATCATCTTCTCTCCCGGTCTTTACTTTTTAATCCATGCCTGAAATCGCCCCCAAAGATTCCACCTAAAATTGTACAAAAATATTTCCTGAAATACTTCCAGCTCATAAAGTCCCTCTTCAAAACCCATGCTCAGTTTCCAAATATCAGGATTTTTTTTTTTTCAAGAGAATTTATCACTCATTGTATATTATTATTAAACAGGATTTATTTTTCTATTCTCCTTCCTTATTTCAGGGATTTTAAATACTCTCTGTGATTCTTCCATATAGTCATATGTTCTAATTTAAATGCCCAAGTTCACAGAGTTGACTAATAGAACTGTATTTTCCAGACTGTAATGGCTCATCCAATGTAGCATGTAATGGAGGTCGTTACCCAGTCAGTAACATGACCTTACCTACCCTAACACTTGTAGTCCGATGCTTCAGGTTCTCTGTAATTGCTGTGCTTTGCTAATTTAGATTCCAAAAGCCTGTGTGGGGCTAGGGTGGGAAGAAAATGTAAATGCATCAAATTAAAAAAAAAAAAAAACAACAAACCAGAGCAGTATGTACCAATAAACTGTGTTTTTTCTGTGGGTTCTCCATCTTTTATCTCCTTGGGAGGACCAAGACCAATTAGTTTAAAATGCAGAACTCCTATTGTTTTCAATAGGACTAGATTATCTGTATTTCCGTTGGACCTCAGAGAGATGTCGGGTTTTATTGTTTGTTTTTTTGTGTTTTTTTTTTTTTTTAAGTAAAAAGAGATCATGCCAAAGGAGAATTTATTTATTTAAAAAACAAAGAAAGAAATGTAACTCTAGACCTCTAGGACAAGAAGGAGAGAGAATTTTACTGATATTTTTGATTTATTTGCTCATTGTATTTTCTTTAAAATTCTATTAGGCTACAGGAAAGAATAGTATTACGTTAAAGAATAGTATTACGTTAATGTAGTTATGTGCAATTTATTTTCTATATTTGTATTTCATCTTCATACAAGAAGTTGATCAGAAAACTGTTGGATATCAAAATGCCATATTAAATTCCTAAAGCTGTGTTGAACTAGGAAAAAAGTTTAAAAAACTCCGTTTGAATACAAAACTCTGACCTAGAGACTTTCCAGCTGTATCAGCTGTTGCCTAAAGAGTGGTGACAATCACAGTAAATCTGTTCCAGTTATTCCCTTGGAAACTTTAGCAGTTTCTGTGCAAGTGATACTTAAATTATAGTTATTACAGAAATGAAACCTAAAGCAATCATTGACAAAAACATTAGAAAACAAGGAAGATATATTTAAGGAAGGGATGGAATCCAGATGATAACTTAAAAAGCTGTGCAAGATCTAAAAGAAAATATTTTCATTTGAAACCACTCCTTCCCTTGTTTTAATAGTATTAAAACACACCGAGTAACAAATTATTCAATAATACTCAATAGAAATGTATGAAACTTCAGCCAAGAAGACTTTCATAGCTTGCAAATGCAAAAGAGTACAGTGCTGAAGAAAATCTGGACAACCCAATTAACAGTTACAAAATTTATTTATGGATAAAAGATGTGGGGAAAATATTTCAACAAGTGATTTTGTCTACATGTAGAATCTAATCTAAATACATCAATGAATCAGTTAGGAAAACTATAGAAAGTACCAGGAACAGCTGATATACAAAGTTACAGCCTGAAACTTGAAATGTCTATATCCAAGGCTAACATAACATCTCAAAATAATGCTTGCAAGTGAAGTTACTGCACTGATAAGAAATGGTAAAACTGCTAATTGATGATGAGTCATTGTGACATTTTATTTATTTTTTAACAAATTATTTATGTTACTAAGATGACATCATATCTATAATCACTCACTGATGGTATTGCATCAGAAAGCGAAAAAGAAGCAATCACTTTCTGATTAACAGGTGTATTATGAACACCGCTTAATCAAGGCAAAGAAACTTCAGGGAGCTATCAAGGAAGTGTATGAAGGTCTTAAGCTATTTCCATTTTAGAACATACATAAAAGTTGAAAGAGTGCTGTAAAAGACCTGGTTTTCTAAATTATGGATTTAGTTGTAAACGTGAAAGATAAGCATCACCTGTTTTCATAACTTCTTGGAAATCACAAAATATCTTGATATCTCAAAAGAAATGGCCATTGACCTTAAATTTAATAATAAAGACAACTATGGAAATAATCAGAGAGGAAACCCAAAAAGAATATAACAACTATTTTAAGAGGTAGGCACCACAGCATTTTCATGAAGTGTTGAAACAGAGTTGTCTTAGTGACTGAGAAAGCCTGTTAAAACTTTCCACTGATGGTGTCAGGACGGTTGCATGGAATGAAACTCCCACACATCAGGTATTGAGAACAATCAAATCATAGGTCTGTGTGGAAGAAACATATTTTCTGCCCTAAGACTATAATAAAATTGTCACTGATGATTTTGCATTGGAAGCAGCTGTATATGAAAAAAAGCTCTAATATGGTACCTATGGCTCGGCAGTTGGATCTACATGACCAGGACCATAGACAGGGGAGTCAGAAGTGGGGTCACGATGCCCCAGAGGACAAACATAAGTTCTGAGACTGGTGCTGACAGATGAGAACACTTGGTTGTAGGGCTTGTTAATCACATATGAGTTGTGAGGCTGGGGAGCCAGGGAGTATCAATGTCACCAAGTCATATATGTGCTGTCTGCCAGCATTGCTTGTAGAGCTGGTGGGTAGCAGGAGCACTAAGATATCCTTAGAGATGTTGCATCTAGTACATTAACAGCTAACAGCTGTGACAAATCACTATTTCTTGAGAATTCATCTTGTGACTGAACACATCAGAGGACAAGGAAATCTAAGCATCCAGCTAAATCAGAGGCCTGAGTATCATGCTCAGAAAACAAACCCTGTAATACACATCAGTCCCAAAGGACGGTCTGGCAGAGTAAGAAGAGAAAAGATTTCCAAATGTCAGCCCCTAAGGCTGAATTTAGAATCCATTAAAGAAAGTAGTACCCATTGCTACAAATCCCTTAGAAATTCAGATCAAAGTTTTGAAAAATACCTCAGTGATTTAAGTATTTTCCTCTGTATGTAATCTTTAAAAAAATCTGTGTTTTTGAATATCCATATTACAGCATTCCTGGAGCCCTGATGCTTTGTCGTAGAGCTTTGATGATTCTGACCCAAAGATGAAAGTTCATTAATCTATAGGAAGTAGTGGCTGGCTGAGATTTTTCAGTTGATTATTCACATTCTCACAGAACAAAAAAAGAGTACTATTGTAGCAGTACTTTTTCTTAGGTGTTTATTGTGTGTTTCCTATGGTTGTTATAGTTGTACTGATGAGTTTTAGAGTCTAGTGTGGCTCTTAAATATTAAACAATAGGCTTTCCTTGTCTTTAACCAGAATAAGAGTGTATTTTTCATATACGCAAGAAATGTTTCAACTGTATCCATATTACAAATTAATTTGTTTAATATAATTTCTTGAGATTAATTTGATGTAGATAGATTTATACAAAATGCCTGCTCATGCCAAAAACTCTTCAGCACCATGTATTCCAGCAAAAAATATGTGAAGTAAAGCTGGAAGAAAAGAATTTACATTGCTTGATATGTCTACAAAATTAAGTTATGCTCTAATTATTTGATGAATAATGCAATAGATGGTGAGAAATATGACTTTTAAGCAGTTTGAATTCATTTCTGGGTAAAAGTATCCTTTCAGTTTAAATGAGATTTATTTTCATGAATCTTTCTCTGTTTATTGCTCTTAAATATTGCCTTTTTCTCTCTCTCTCTTTTTAAATTATTATGATGATGCAAAGTTCTTTATTTTTTGCCTGGAGAAGAAATTTGATAAGCCAGTCATCTTCTGCAAGTACTCTCAAGAACCACTTTTTATTTTATTTGTAGATGGAATCAAGAAGAAGATAAATGTTTGTGAATTTACACAGTTTTGAGAAAAAAAAAATGCTTTTTATAAATTTGAATATTGCTTAAACTACTGTGGTAGAAAAAAAAAAAAAATTCTCCATGACCAGCTCTTTTGATTCAGGTAGATAAGTAGATTATATATTTAAGACTCTCATTACATCTGTGTCCACATGAACATATAGTCATTACAAATACCTTCTTACATCAAAAAGGCAAATAACCCCTTAGATATACCTTAAAGATTACATGTTTGGACATGTGGCACTTACATTTCATTCTGTTTCAAGGACTGGAAATGAAAACCAATGTTACTAAGCACTGCTCTGCCAGGGTTGTCAGGTTGCCAGGAATTATTTCAAAGAAAGATGTCAGGATAAATGTTAAGATGGAAATTGAGCTCTTTCTATACTATAGATATTTGTGAAAATGGAGGCACAGAAGGCCTTGTCTGCTTGCATGCATTGTTTGGAAAAGCTGTACAAAGTTCTGAACCTAGAGAGGCCATAGTTTTTAGCTGGTTATGTGAAAGCAAATAAATAGCAGAAAAGGGATATGAGAAGATTCCTGTTGGAAGTACTGTTTAGGGCAGTGAGTCCTTGCATGAAAATTGAGATCTCAGATTCAGGGTCAAGTTACATCCTAGTAAATCTCTATTACCACCTAAATGTGCAGTGACTGTTTATCACTTCCCATGAACCTTTAATTAATTGCTATATCTGCTGTACCATAGGTTTCAGAAAAAAAAAATTAAGTAACTTGAGAAAAATCTAACCATTTCTTCCTGAAGAATGCCTATGGAATGATGGTTATTTTGTAAGTACTTTAAAAAAGGACTTAAGCAACTTGATGAGCCTCTCTGATAGCTTGGGGAATCTTAATAATGAAATCTTACAACACTTTTTCTGAATTTTTTATTCCAGAGTGTTTCATACATAACAGAGCTATCACCTAACTTTTCAGAGGTAATTGTGGAACATTGAAAATGATAAAAACTTAGGATCTAGAAAACTTTTTTCCATTTTCTCAGTCTTGTGCGTGGATGAGTTGTCTTGTCTTCTGTGTGGGGACGCCATCTTTCACAAGCTGGTCTTCAGCTATAGTAAGCAGTACAAAGTTTCTGTCCCTGCTTTTTCTGGTTCCAGTGATATTTGCATATATTTATATGTCATCACATTATTTTCTACTGCCTTCTCTCTCATGGCAAATAATTTTAATGAAAAGCCTGCAGTAGGTTCCCTTTTATCATGATAACTATTTATTGTTAAAATTAATTCTGTAATTCTGTGGGAACTAAAGAAAAGAGGAATAGCAGCAGTCAATAATCTGCAAGTGCCTGAACAAGCTTCTATAATTTAAGAATTTAAAAAAAGCCCCATATATATCTATATAAATACATGGTTTAGTGCCTATTGTGTTAAAAATATAAGCCCTCAAAGACACAATTAGATGTTAGGCATGAAGCATTTTAGAATACACTTCGAGAATAGCTGTGGCACTAATTCTTACTAAAATAATATTAATGTAAATCAGAAATAACTCCTGTAGCATCTAGGATATTATGCCAAGATGATAACACTGTAATTGAAATCAGCATCTGACAAATTCATGAAGTGCAGCTACCCAAAAGTATTTTCAAAGGCTATAGAAGCCAGAATTAAACTCGTAAAACCAAAATAATTCAGACATGAGTCCAAATTCTATTCCTAAATCATCTCACTGTGCCTTGCAATTGCTGTGTGTTTTGTCGTGTATACTATTGAGAGACTCGGGACATGGCAGAAAGATATAAATTAAGAATGTAGATTGTGATTTTTTTTTTCTTTGCAAATGTAAAGAGACATTTAATCTCCTGTTTAAGCTATAATTGAGAGAAAAATACTCCTTACAGTACAACTAATTGAATATTTAACACATAGATGAAGTCAGATTCATAGGTGCAGAACTGAATTTTACATTTTAATGTCACCTTTAGTAGTTCTAATCCTTCAGTAATGTCATCCAAAGAAAAAAATCCAGGCAATTTTCTGAAGAAAGCAAGTTTATAGCTCTATCAGTCTTTCTGTATGTGTCCAGTACCTTGTCTAGTGAACCCAGTGGACAAAATATGTACTTACTCTAGTACACTAGGTTATTACTGCATTTTGTCTTGCAGAATTAAGAACAGAATTTAAAATATAGGGTTATCCACTTATTCTTCTCCTGGCTTTATATTCGGGTAGTTCCTCTAATTGAATGAGTGGATAACTGCATTCAGAATCAAACAATTTTCAAATGGACTTATATATAAATGAAATAAGTGTATAATAACTTTTACAATCAAGCTGTTTGCAAGTGAAAATTACAGCATGTTATCATGTTTGAGCATGTTTTTAATAGCTCCTATATATGTGTGAAGAAGTTATTTTAGCTTGTAGTTAGGAACATTTATTGATACAATTGTTTTAAAAAAATTGAGAAAAAGCTTTTGCTATTATGTAGAAACTGGCACAAGAAAAATGTATTACTGTTTAAATAAAAGAATTGTAAGTAATATAATCATAGATTAGGGTTTTTTCTGGAAAATAAAAAAAAGCAAAAAAAAAGCTGAGTTTCAACAAACTGCTTTCCCCAAATTACAGTTTCTTGAACGGACTGTTGCAAAATTATTTCATTATCATCAGCTACAAAGTGAAAATACAATATGTATTTGAAAGGAAGTAGAGGAAAGAGAATCTTTGGAATGCAGAAGAGGAATAGATGAGAGCTCATGGAGGCCAACCACCTATTTTAAATGAAATTTTAAAAATCTTTTATAGTAACTGTAGAAACAAAGTTCTTTAAGTGATCAACAAAAACAGAACTACTTGAATAATCCAATTTACTGGACATTTTATAACAAATTCCAGAAAGCCTGTTAATCAAAAGCAAAAATATTTCTTGACAAGTTTTTATTTTTTAAAAATAAATGAATAAATAAATAAATAAATAAATAAATAATAGGTACTTTTATGGCTGCTTTATCTACTCTCTATGTCTTGTTTGAAAATGTTCCCTGATATTCTGAAGTCTTTTATTAAAGCATAAAAAAACCCCAAGAGGATTATTAGTATATCATTAAATATAGCACCAGTATTTCATCTTGTATAACCATAAGATGTCCTGGGTTCTCATCACAAATGGCTTAATTGGCTTTTTGACTTGTGGAATTCATTGCTATTCTGCCAATACTCTGGCAAGGGGACTGGGAATGTCTGTGGCTACCACTTCACACTTGCGGTTTTCCATGGAAACTCACAGTAGTACTTGCTGATAGAAAAATATTACTGATGGAAATATTAGCTATGGATGTACCAGTCAGTTAATCTGTTGCCAACCTGAAATTTGTTTTTCCTTTTCCTAGATGACAAACTGGTGTTGTATTGTCTTTCAGTGCCTTAAAACCATCTAGAAAATGAAGTAACTTGTTGTCATGAGAAAGCATGACATGGGACAAGAGCTTAAAGTGTTACTATTCTGATGCAAACTTTACAGAGATTAAACATTAACTGTAATTAATATACATTTTAGAAACAGTAATATATCACAGGATAAAAATAATTAATTGTCCTTAGTAATGAGGCAATTGGATGCATTTCTTTCTTCTGTTATCCTGGATTCATCTTTGTCTTTCTCAGAAATGTTAAAAATAGTAATTGTTTTAATATATAAATAGTGATTGTGTTTCTCCTTGTTCAAAACACTCAGTCATTACAACTCAAATTGTTTGGTCTAGAAAATTCTTTTCAGTCTAAAAATGGTAGAACATTTCAATCTATGCTAAATCATCAGTCTATAACAAATCATTTTAACAATAAAATTAAAAATATAATGGGAATTTATAACGTGCCTACAACAAAGATTTATTGTATCATGCAATACACATTAAACTGCTACTCCTACAACAAGTTTGAAAATTAAGATTTATAGTTTCTCATAATAATTTTGTACTTATTTCATTAAAGATTTTTTTGTGCAATGTCAGTCTGCTGAAACATGGTAAAATGACATATTCCAAGTTTCAGAAGAGCTCTACTGTTTTGTCAAGTGGTATCAGTAATCTTAAAACATCTTGAAAGCATTACATTTTTCTTTTCAGTTATTACATAAGACTGAAAAATGTAGTGAGTTTTAGTCAATCTTCACATTGAGCAATATAGTTTTATTGAAGTAATTAAGTCACTGATTACAATGTAGCTAACTTAATTTACACCAGCTGAATGTTTCAGGTAACTGTTATGCATCACCACTAAACTAAAAAAATAGGAAGGAATATTCAACTACACATTAAAATAATTGCCTTGCTGTTCTTTGACAACTGAACTGTGTGATCTAATTGTGACAATTTGTATCTGTTCTGCTCAGAAAAGATTTCTTCTTCCCCTGGGACAACAAAGATACTTCATGCTTCTTCAGTGTTAGACAAATGTTACAAGTTAATAACACATTTTTTTCAGAGATTCTGCCATAATGTTCCAGTTTTCTTTCCTTTAGTTGTGATAGCTGGGAAACTCAGTTATATCACTGATTTATGTGAAAGGAGGCAGGTCACTTCTTAGGAGGAGTCTAGAGTGGCTGTTAAGTATTGGGAGCGTGACAAAAGCAAAACAGTGAGAACAGAGTGTCTAACTTGGAGGGACAAAAATCTGACATCAAATCAGGGACAGATTGACAGGTTTGTGCTCCATGTCCCGTGTCCTTTCCCCCTCCCCACCCCCCCCACCCCCCCCCAAAGGGATGCTTTTTGGTAAGATTTAAGCCCTTGGCTATGCCGAGTGATTACCTGGGAACTAAGTGTGTGTGACTGCAATCATTTTCCTTTTGTGTAGTGCTATGTAGCCAACCTGCAGTTTGTGCATTTATCGTAGGCAATCTTAAAGAATCTTTAGATATTTCATGAATTAAACTAGAATGAACTAAAGCATATGGGCTGTTCACACATCTGGTGTCAGACCCATAGTTACAACCTCAATTGACATACCTATTAAGATATAAGTCCATCCTCCCCTCTCCCCTCTAATCTATGAGAACTGGCTAGAATGCAAGGAGATTCATCTCTTATCAAATTAATTCATCACCTTAAATGCAACAGTTGCTGTCCCATCTTGCAGTGGTAGAGTTAGAAAAGCCAAGGTTGATCTGGAGCTGAATCTGGCAAGGGATCTAAAGGGCAACAACAGAGGGTTCTATAATTACATAAATGGCCAAAAGAAGACGGGAAAATGTGGTCAGTTGCTGAATAGGGCGGGATGACTGCGACAAAAGCTGTAGAAAGTCTGAGGTACTCAGTACCTTCTTTGTGTCAGTCTACCAGGGAAACCAGTGTTTATGAACCCCAGGATCCTAAGGTCAGAAAGGCTGGAACATGGTAGACTTATCCCAGTGCAGGAGGAACAATTTAGGGAGCATTTAAACAAACCAAATATACTTAAGCCCATGGGACCTGCTTGGTTGCACTAATGAGTGCTGAGGGAGCTGACTGATGTCAGTCTAGATTATCTTTGAACAGTCATGACAACTGGGAGAGTTTTGTGGAGATTGGAAGACTGCAAATATCACTCAACATCAAAAAGGCTAAGAAGGAATATCTGGAGAACTAAAGGACAGTCAGTCCTACCTCACATGACTGCCCTGGGAAGGTGATGGAGAAAATCCTCCTGGAAAGCATTTCTAAGCAAATGAATGACAAGAAGGAGATTGATAATGGTATGGCTTTATCAAAGGGAAATAATGTCTGACTTATCTACACCTCTACAATGAGGTGACTAGCTTGGTGGATGAGTGGTATTTTTTACTTCTACTTCAGAAAAGCATTTGACAGTGTCTCTCCTAAAATCCTTGTAGATAATCTGACAAAGGATAGGTTAGATAAACATACAATAATGTAGATTAAAAGTTGGCTAAACAACCAGGTCCAGAGGGTTGTGATAAATGACATAATGTCTGGTTGGAAGTCAGTCACTATCAGTATACCCCAGGGGTCAACTATCCTAAATAATTAATACTGTCTTCATTACTGACCTGAACCTGGGACAGAGTGCATCCTCAGCAGGTTCACAGATGATACAAAACTGGGAGAAGTGGCTGATGCATCAAAGGGTTGTGCTACCATTTGGAGGAACCTGGACAGGCTGGAGAAATGGGCTGAGAGGAACCTCATGCAGTTCAGCATGAAAAAATGCAAAGTCCTTCCCCTGGGGAGAAATAAGCCCATGCATTAGTACATGCTGGAGGACAATCAGCTGAAAAAAAGGTTTCCTGAGAAGGACTCTGGGATCCTGGTGGACAAGGTGTACGGAGGCTCTCAAATAAAGAACCAACCACCAAAAAGAAAAAAAAAATATTTTTAACACAATTAACTAGCTCTCCATAAATTACAGGTTTGAATGTCTGTGAGATGAGAACAGAAGAGCTTTCTAGGGTTTAATGGCAACCCAAAATGCAGAACAAAGCACCACTCCCTGGGGTTTAACGTCAACCCAAAATGCTTTATCTGTCACCTGACAAGTGAGGGCTCTCAACCTCAAGGATCTGCTCAGGGCAGCGTCCCAACCCAAGGCACCTCGAGGAGTTTCCTTGGGCAGTGTCCAGATCCAAGGGGAGAGACGTCGACCACAGCTGCTGCTTCAGGGGACAAATTCAAAATGTCTCCCCAGGGGACTCCATTCATACCCAGGCCCAATCTGACCTGTAGTCAATAGCAGATCCCATTCGCCAAAGGCCCCAATTAACCTGAAGCCCTGAGAATAAAGGCAGTCAGGAGCTGCTACACTTCAGCAGTCAAGAAGCACTGTTTTCATTGGGCAGATGCACCTGCCACACAAGGTGACCACAAGCCAGCGATGTGCCCTTGTGGCAAAAAAATGCCAACAGTATCCTGGGATGCAGTAGGAAAAACATTTCCAGCAGGTCAAGTGAAGTTACCTGTCTTTTCTGTTCAGCACTGGTGAGGTCATGTCTGGAGTGCTGGGTGCAGTTCTGTGTTCTCCCATGGAAGGAGAATATGGACTTACTGTAATGAATACAGAAGAGGGTCATAAAGATGATTAAAGGACAGGATCATCTTTAATATTAGGGGACTCCTTGGCCTTGAGCAGGGGAAACTCAGGGGGATCTTATCAATGTATATAAATATCTTATGGAAGGGTGTAAGGGACTGTTTGGACTCTTGTCTGTCTCAACATTGCTGCGTCATGACCACCACTTCCTGGCCTTGGCATCCTGTTGTTGTGAAGGAGTACGCCTTGAAGGAGACAAATAGTCCCCAATGAAACCACAACATCCACCCGAGGCTAGAACAACAGCAGCCTTGGCAGCACCAAGCCCTTGCATGCAAGCTGTGTGGAGAAATCACAGTGAGGAAGACATGCAGAGGCTGAAGGCATCACAGGTCGACCCCTCACCAGCACGACCACCATGAACACCTGGGCATACATGCATGGAGGACCACGGGGAGGCACGTATTACAACGAGCCCCGTGGAAATGGGTGGACTATATCGTGGGGACTGGGACTATAAAAGATCAGACAGTGTACTCCTCCCCGGAGATGCTGATTGCTGGTTGCTTGTAGCCTGTGGCTTGTTAACGGATGCCTGAGATTTTGGCGGAGCCAGGAGCGCAGAACATCATCATTGGCACCAAGAATGAGCCAACGGAACATCGCTGCATACCTGGTGGTGGTGGTAATTAGTTGTGTCTCTACCGCTTTCTGGCTTAGGGATTCTTTTTCCTGTCTTTTTCTCTCTGTCCTATCACTCTTATCAGTTGTTACAGAAAATAAAGTTCATAAGGTTGTACAGCATCTGACCTCATTTGAGTCTTAATTCCGCTCCTGGGATCATTTAAGAACCCTCCCTGATACTGGATTGGGACAAAGGGCATGAGAAACAGGGAGACAGGCTCTTCTCAATAGTGCCTGGTGGAAGGACAAGAGGCAATGGGCAAAACCACTGGAAATTCCAATCTGAACTCACAACCTCACTATTTTACTGTGAGAGTGGTGAAAAATTGGTATGTTGTGCAGAGAGGTTGTGGAATTTCCATCCTTGGAGATATTCAGAGCCTTACTGGACACTGTCCTGGACAACCTGCTCTAGATGACTCTGCTTGATCAGGGATTTGTACTAGATCTCAAAAGTTCCCTTCCAACATAATGTCCATCTTTAACACTACCATGGTTTTACAACCCTAAGCCTAACAGATGTCTTTCTCTGGGCTACACGTCTACATCTCTAGGCTACATCAGGCCTAGTATGATAGCAGAAGTCTTGAGAAGTGAAGACACAGTCTGCAATATAGAACAGTAGGAAGAACATGGTATTCCCAAACCTTGTTGATACAGAGTGGACAAATATTTAACCAGCAATACTCCAGTGCAGACTCTAAGAAGGATTCCTTCATTTTTTCTTCAACAAAGATAATTATGAAAACAACAACTAAAAATTTAACCACTCATGACATCTTGTTTTTAAACAGATAATTTATTGGCCTTTTTACAGTAGAGTGTAGTGGATGTGCAAATAGGATTTCTTATAGACAAGAGAATAATAAATATTTTAAATAGAGTAGCCACATTGAATTGGAATTGAGGTTTGGTTAGTCTACTATCACTTTCTTGAGAAAAAGTATCAAATTCTTCTTATAAATTTTATTATTTAAAAGACATTTTAAAACTTGGAGTAGAAGATTGCATGTAATTTCAATAATTGCTCTAATTTTGCATATTCTTGTTATCTACACAGCAATCCATTTTGACTCTGTCTAAATCCTTGAATTCACTTGTGTTTCTGTGTCCAATCTGATTTGAATTCTAACCACTGAATGGCAAGAATATTGATGAACTTAATGATTTATTGATGAATTTGAGTCATGAAATGGGCAATAGAAAAAGGAAAATAGTTATTTTATGTCTTCTGCCAGAAGGAAACACCCAGATGATGGCTGGTAACACAGAGGTACCTATGCAATATGTCAACTAAGACCTATTCAGTAAAAAATTGGTATGAATTACCACGACAATTGCCTGGAAAATGAGAATATAAATGAGGCTTTAGGGAGACAAAAGCTGAAGGATACAGAACAGTCTCAAATATAAACTTTGCTTTAATTACTGCTGAAGTTCTTCAGCTGATGATAGGAATATTTTTCTATGAGGTCTATGAAAGATGGGGTCAAATTAAAGATATCCTTCAAAATGGTGTTTTATCTGAATTCCTTGTGACTTCTCATAAAAACAAAGGTTTACTAATGTGATTAGCAGTATATAGCTCTGTGAGACAATAGAAACTGCCCGTTAGACATACTGATTACAGTAAATATATGAGCTTGTTAAAAGAGTTAAAAAACATATTTTGTTTTAAACATTTAATTATACTTTGTTTCTCCTCAAGTGGTTCATTTGTTTGATGGAAACTCTTCATTTCTCTTCATAATTTTACTGTTACCAGTTCTATTTCTGCAGAAGGCTCTGTGCCTCTAGGCTTAGATACTGACATTACCATCAGTTTGACTTTTCTTGTTCATGAACGCATGATTTAGGTACTTTGCTAGTGGCCAGTGCAGGATTCCAAACGAGTATCTACTTTTATTTCTTTAGATTGCATCATTCTTATAGCATTCCAAAAACTACTTCCTTACCTGAAAATTTTGTCCATGTATTTTTTAATATAATAAAAAAAAGTGTTTAAATCTGGAAAGTCTATAGAGAACAAGAAGGTGGTTTCATCATCTCATGACATTTCTCTAAGCATTTAATTGACAAGTTTGGTTTAATTTTATTTTTAAACAGGATATGCAATTTTATACTCTTAAATCTGCACTTGAGAACCACACAGTACTGTATTTTGAATTCTCACAACATGTCTAAAAGAATACTTAAGTCTACTTTGACATCTTGGGGGTTTTTTTTGTTTTGTTTTTTGTTATTTTAAAAATTTTTTCATATATGCAATACACATACAATTGCTTACCTTTTTCTCTGTGGTAATTTTATGTTGAGGTCATATATGCATTAAAAGGAAAGGTGCAATAAAAATAAAAAATACAATTATTGCAATAATTAAACTTAAAGACTGCAGAAGATATATAATACCTTATTTCAAATGTATATACATACCATTTTTACTTTTGTGTTTATTTTCCCAGCTATTTTGAATGTGAGTGAAAACATGTTTCTTTAAAAAGAGGTATACATAACGACCCTCAGTGGCAGATACACTGGGAGATAATTACATAGTGGTTGAAGATGCAAAGCTGAAATTGCAAAAGTTTACAATTTTTCATTGCATATATTTCCACATCTCTGTCATTTATAGATAAAAGCAAATAGAACATGACAGAGGTTACAGCTACAATGGTTTTAGTGTTACTAAAAGCACAGTCAATGTATATTTTTTCTTTTTCTCTCCTTCCTTCCTTCCTTCCTTCCTTCCTTCCTTCCTTCCTTCCTTCCTTCCTTCCTTCCTTCCTTCCTTCCTTCCTTCCTTCCTTCCTTCCTTCCTTCCTTCCTTCCTTCCTTCCTTCCTTCCTTCCTTCCTTCCTTCCTTCCTTCCTTCCTTTTATTTTTTAAAGGATATAGTGCCCATAAAAGTTTTTTGATTTGGCAGCTAGGAATATTGAAATTCTTAATTTATCCAGAGATCAAGTACCATGCAGCTGAAGTAATAATCCTTCCATACACCTCAGCCCTGACCAGGAGTGACCAGACAGAGGTTGGGCCTTCATTTCCATTCAGACCTTGGCCTTTGTGTTGACTTTGCCAATGAGGAGAGTGCTTAGTGCCAGCTGAGGGGTGGTTTTTGTGAAGGAGATGCCTGCCTGCTATGATCAGTATTGACACAAGACAGGAAATAAATCACATTTCCAGACCTCTGAAGAGACGGAGCAATATCAAGAGCTACAGTCAGCATAAACATAATGATAAATTTCTTCTTTGCACCTACTACCTGAAAGTTCACAATCCTTCTGGTTGTCTGTGCAAAGAGAACAAACTGAGCTAAATTCACATTGCAATAAATTGACTTTACCTGTGACATTTCTCTATGCTTAATCCAAAATCCTCTAATTTTTTTTTTTTTTTTTTTTTTTTTTTTTGGTGTGTGTGTTAATTGATGTTCAGGAATCACCTCTATAGCATAGAAACAAGGCAAAGCAAAAGGAGCCTTGTTTCCTTCATGTCTTTACTAAAAGCTAACTGATGATCTTATAGGGAAAATATCACAATTACCCTTTTGAGTCACCCAGGTAGTTTGTTCTGACATGGGTACAGAATGAAAATTTCTGTCTTTTTCTTCAGAAAGAGAAAAGTAAATATAGATAACTCATGGGCAGCTGTACTCGCCTGTTGCCTTTGACCAGCAATGGACCACTCTCCTCTCTGGTGCCTCAGTGCTGGTATGTCAAGTGGATCAATCCAGTAAATGAAAAGAGTGAGTATTCTGTCTAGTTTCTGATGTAACATGCCAAATATGTGAAAAGGAGTACTTAGCATCCAGTGAGGGTTTGTGAGGAGAAAATAGGGATTACATAAAATCCCTTGTGCAAACAGTCTGAAACTGCAATGTCTCTACATGGAAGTGCTCTTAGGTATGGGGCAATCCTATGAAGGGTAGAGTACACAGAAGGATCAGGAACCACCAGTACTTCTCCACTGGAGTCACAAGGATAGCATTACAGAATAACGGACCTTCTAGTCTCTCACAATGACTGAAGGGTTGAACAATGCAAGATGTGGCTTGCCGCAGAATTTTCTCTCAGAGGTTCAACCTGAAGAACTATTTGGGACAGAAGGAATGCAGCTTCTAATATTTACTAAAAAAAAAAAAAAAAAAAAAATAAAGAAAAAAAAGTGTCTATCTTTATCTTTATTTGAAAGATGGTTATATATGTATTATATGTTATTCATATTATTAATTTCAATTAATTCAGTGACATGTCCTTAAATGGAAGAAAGAGAAAATAGAAATAAAAGCTCATAAAGTGAACTAGATATTTTACAGACAAAAAATGTATATCACTTTCATTTTTATCGAAGTAATCAGGTCAAACCAAAATGCACTTGTAGCCCAGTAATCTGTTTCTGACAGTGGATTGGAACACATGCTCACAGAAAGGGATAAATCAGGCATGCAGTTCCCCAACATATCTGACAGCAAGTATGCTGCTTCTGGACTTCCAGGGCTAGAGTGATTTTGTAATTTTTTAGGCTTGGGTGGATTTTTCTTCCATATATTTATCCTGTTACTTTTTGAACCTAAATGAACAATGATGCCTACTTGTTTAAAAAGATGCCTCTAACTCATGTGACAGGAAAGATGATGAGCAATCATTACTTATTTACCTGCTTGGTGCCTACAGTTTTCTAGATCTGTATCATACCCCTGTCAGCATCTACCTTGTGCAAAGGAGAATCTTCACTGTGGTTGTTTCTTCTATGGAAACTCTTCACGTTTCTTGTTTCTGTACTTTTCACAACTGCTTTATATCCCTTTTGAGGGAGACACAACATCCCTTTATAGACACTCCTGTTGCGACCAGAGCTGCACATAGTGTTGAAGGACTGGCTACACTGTCAATTATTCAAAGAAGATGTCTTCATGTTGTCTCTTCCTTTTCTAAATATTCCTAACACTTTTTGCTTCTTTGATTGGTACAGAGCACTAAGCTGTCATTTTCACAGAACCATCAGTTATAATCCCATCACTGGGTAGGAACAGGCATCTTATAGCCATTCATGTTTTATTTAGGATTTTTTTTCCCCTGAGTACATCATTCTACATTTATCTTCACTGAATTACAATTGCCTTTTTACCACTCAGTCAATCAGTCACATTACATTGGTGGCTGGTAAAATAATTTAGTGGGGTTTTGTTGATGGAAAAATTGTAGCTCATCTTTTGTAGTTTAGTTAGAAGGGGAAAAAAAAAAGCAAAACAAAAAAATCCTACTGTTGTGAAAGAGCATGCCATTATTTGAGCAAGAAAGGAGAGGATGGTGGAGTTGACTTAATTCTCTGGGGATTTGTGAATACTCTATGTGTGCAGTTTCAGGCTGGCTGTGTTCACATAGTCCCAAAGACGAGTGAAGTCTGCTGTCATAAAGAGAGCCATAGAGCTTAATTAAAATAACTTACAGTTTAATTAAAGTAGCCATATACTACTGTGACTACTTTAGTGAGGTAAGCTGTCTTTTTGCTTACATAAAGGATAGCAAAGCTGGCACTCTCCCCTGTACTCAAACACAAAAATAAAACCTTGTGATGTTATTCAAGGGAGCAAGTTGGTAGATATTTCATGAGGTTGCATAGCTGGAGCTGGAATAGAAATAAGAGCTGAATCAGACAGAGAAGAAAGGAGACAGACAGTCCCTCAACACAGGGAAGCCTGTTCCTAACATAACACCTCAAGATACATATATTCTTCCAACTTGCCTCCTTTCAGCTACATGACTTCAAGAGATTTAGGAAATAAATGAAATATGAAAGAAATCAGACCACTTACTCTCACTTAGCAGCATGCAGTTATGGATCCATGTAATCAATCAGTGCAGCATTTTGCCCCCAACAAAAGCTTGAAACCTTAGCAAAATTAGAGCTCCTTTAAATGCAGTTATTAATAGCAACACTAACTGAAGTGACTTACTGCTGAGGCAAGCTAACTGAACAAGTTTGTAGCTCAGAAAATGACAGCCACTCAGTGCCTACAATTGCCTTAGGAAGTGCACTGACAGAGTCCATGGAAATGTTCATTAACTCAGACATATGTTCATTAGGTCAGTTCAGTCTCTCCAGACATTCTTGATTACTCTTTTCCCCATAGCAGACTTACAAAACCAGTGAGGGAAAGGGATACACCAGATGTAAGTCAAGATTCTCTGGCCCATTAAATCTGTGATAAAATATGTCAAAACAGGCACTTCAAATGACAGGGGAGCCTGCTGATGGTGAGAAATGCTTCTTCACAAGGTAGTGTCAGGTTTGCCAAGGGGTTTATCCTGTATGCTGTCTGGTGCTCACCCTGAGAGAGTGGCAGGACTTTGGACCCCTACATAATCCACACTACAAAAAATGCTCTGTATTTATTTCAGCGAAGCAACTGTAGCCAAACTATGAAGTAACAAAAGTTTTCAAATCGTACAAAATTATTTAGAAGAGCTGAATGCTTCAGAAAATTTTAAAGAGCTTTAGAGGGACCAATAAAGTGACAAAATGTTGGAAAGATATATTTATTTAAATTAAAAGGAGTCATAATCTTCATTAACTAGAGATATATTCTATGAGCTATCAGATCTCTTTAATTCCAGTCTGGTTTAGACTATTTTCTCAATGTTCTTGATAGGCTTGATTATAACAGAGATAGGTTCTTTTTTCTTTAGGAGAAATGAAAGATAATAGATGGCTGGAGGAAATAGCATTAGGTCAAACTTTTTTCACTAAAATATAGGCATCCTCTCTTGAAGTGCTGAAACATTTCTATCATCATGTCATTAAATTTTATTTCCCTTTCCATCAAATTTTTAATCAAGAAAGTTCTCAACATATATCTGGGTGAAGTGTCACACTGATAGCAATAGAAACAAAAGATCGAATAAATTTTTACCTGAGATCAACTTCTTGGTTTTCACAATTTTGATACACAGAATTTCAATTTTCACATTTAAATGTATGTAGTGAAAATTCAGTGGGCCAGATTTCTAGGAAAAGAGAGAATCTCCAGCAAATGTCTTTGGTTTTGATGAACAAGCATTTCCTTACATTAGGAAATTAGAATTAGAAATGTCAGAAAATTTCCAGTTATTACAAAGCAAAATTTGTTCTTAAACCCTATATAGAGTTAGTTAACAATTCCAGCCCTTCTTTTAAACTATGTGTCCACATCACTGAAAACTGCTAACACCAGGCCACTTATTTACTTACTTTCCTCTTTCTAAAACAATTTCATCATAGTTCAGTCATTTATGTAATACTACTAACAGGTTTTCTTCAGTGCTTACTTGATCTCTTGACTTTTCTCTGTGGAAGGGAAGGAATACATTAAACAACCACATTGCACTATGAGGATTTTTGGCAATTAAGAGGTACTTGATTGTTTAGGATTTACTAGGTCGCTGGAAACAAGACCAAAAAAAAAAATCTTTAGGAATTTCCTAAAAGAGTATATAATCTCTACTGTGAAATATCTGAAAAAAAAAAAAAAAAATCACTGTAAAGTCCAGTTAATGCTATATTATCAGTTTATCTGAAGGGGTGTATAGCAATACAGATTTTTATTTCATGAACGATTGTGTTTTTGCTATCGCAGGGAATGTGACAAATAAGAGGTCTGACACATGACATAATGTAAGACAGTCTGCCAGTTTTCTTCGAACAGTGGCTTTCCGGCAGTAAAAAGAAAGTTATTGCTTTGTTTGGCATTCAAATTAATGTTTTGCCATGTTAGCCTATCATTAATTATATTATTAAATATACTTCTCATTAATTTATGAAAAGTTGTCTACATACTAATACATGGAGCTTAAAAATTATCAGCTACACAAAATGTGATTTCCAATGATAAAAACACAGCTCCCATAACATCCTACGGATATTTGAGGATCCTGAAATGTCAGGGAAAGAAATATGTCGTAGGTGATATAAAAACATTGAGTAGTCTAGTACTTGACAGAAGAGGGATAGAAATAATCTCTACAGATCAGCTCCACTACTCAGTGAAGGCTGCTTAGTCTCAAAAGGAAGTTTCTGACCTAAGTAATAGTTAATATATTCACTTTAGTTTGATCTTGATTTGATCACTAAAAACTGAAAAAGGGAAATGGACATGAAGTATATATACACTTTTGTACACATGTATTTTTTTGTAAACTTCAAACTCCAAGTGCAGGTTCCCTGCTAAGATTGTCATAAAGTGAATATTTATAGAACAATTTAGGTTGGAAGAAGCTCTGGGAGGTTGTTTGGAAGTTGCTACTCAAGCGCTGAAGTTACAGCTAATGCCATGGCTTTTCCAATGGTCTAGGCAGCTTCTGTTAGCTCAGAAAAAAACCCACAAAATAGAAAAAAACTATATTATTCCTATAATTACTGTTTTCCAAACAGTGTAGTATTCCGTTCATTTTTCCAACACACAATAACAAATGAAAGTACATTCTCTGTATTTTATAAAGCTTTCATTTACTTCAGAAATATGGCTTCTAGTTCTATTGCCTTTCACTCGCAGTTTTTGCAAACGTGTGGGACTTGAATTATGCAGACTTACATGACTGCAGTTTTCACAGCTGTCAAACTGGGTTTGCTTTTTAAAAACATACTCAACAATCAGTTGGTGAAAAAGTATTTTACTTAGTTGTTCAGATGACTAGATGTTTTCACCTAAGCAATCTTGTAAATAATAGTATTAAGCAGCTCAGATGTAAACAACCCAAAAAACCAGAATTTACTATCAATTATTGCTCATTACACTTACAAACTCACTTACAAACTTTAAGATTATTTTTTTTTTGGGGGGGTGGGGTGGGGGGGAAGAGGATAGTGAAAGTAGAAATTAGGTTTGGGGGTTTTTTTTGGTGTTTTAATATTAAGATTGAAATAACAATTTTTAATATATATATATATATACACACACATACTGATATACTTATTCCCTTCTGCAGTCACTACATAGGATTACCTGGAAAGTTATGGTAGCAGTAGCAATCTAACATCAGCCACACGAAGTTCACACAAGTAGCAGACTGCAGTAGGAGCCGCAAATTTTCGGTTTCAGTGTGGAAACACTTGCTTCCCAACTAGCCCTGAGTAACATTACTCTCTCCTGTTCCTACAGCTACTTGTAATTGTCCTCCCCTGGGGGGACTGTTGTCCTGCCAACGTCCTCACTCCCTGACCTCTTCCTATCAAATTAGTTAGAAAAAGGTAATATTAGAAATGTATTAAAAAGCGATTAGACTAACCAGGATCATTTTGCAGAAGTGCCCAGGAAATTGGCTGTACAAATTGGGTGACCGATCTGTGGGAGTGGTGATGTGGGCTGCTGAACGACCAAGGGTGGGCAGCGCTGCAACACCACTCTCCTTGACAGGCTTTCATAGGATGTCATTTCACCTCTCACTACTTTGCGTTCTTCATTGATAAATTAAGAATAACACCATGGGTATAATGCAAAGCTTAATTACGAGTTGCAGAGTATTTTTGTGGCTCCTCAGAGAAGAGCTCTAATGGTGCAAAACAACATCAGGTGCTGAAGTTGTAAATCCTTTAATGACAGAGACTTGGACTCCTGAGATCTTTCATGAGGTGATTAAAAGAAGTGCCATGAACAAATGTAATAAGATCATTACCAATGAAAAAATAATAACATACCAGAGTGTCAATTTGGGCCAGATATTCCTGGTGATGACTTTAAAAAAGAAAGAGAATTTAATTACCTTGTTATTCTTAAAAAAAAAAAAAAAAAAAAAAAAAATTCAAAATCCTGAAAGGTATATGCTTAATTTAGATTACAAATGAACTCCACAAATGGGTAAGCCTCCTTATGGGTCACAAAATTTAAAAATCTAATTGTGAATTATAGTATTTTCCTTGTATCACTGATTTAAAGGACTTCATGATGGCACCCTATTAACCAACTTTAGATAAGTTGAAGTTGCCTTCATCACTTCCTGCATATAAAATACAATAGTTCCTGATGCCTATGTGGTGCATATATATGGGTTGTTCAAAAGTTGTGAAAAAATATGGGCTAGGTTCCCAGTCACAGTTCTGAAGTCAATTAAGGCAATTTTATTACCACTTGCACTTGTATCAACCATGAGTGCCACAGCTGAAGTGAAGGCTTTCAAATACTGTGTTTTCAGAGTTCTGCATTTAATAATAGCAAAATTTTCCTTGGCTTGCTAGTTTAGAATGCTTTGTTTCTATGTTAATTGAGAAAAATCTACAATTGTTAACATTTTAAAGACTCATCCTTTGACTACTTCATAAACAAACTACCACGTTTTCTTGAGCCAATCAACCCTTTATGGCAAATTTATATGCATTTATATGTAAATGAATATATGTTAATACGTTTCTTTCGGTTTTACAGTAAAAAACGACATATTGAGTTGTGGTAAAATATCCTAACATTTCTGTGTAACTTTGTTATGAATGTGAAATCTCCATATTAAGTAGGCTTGTTCTACATTACTTAGTAAAACTGCTTATAAGGAAGGAAAATCAAGGAGGTTGTATTTCACTTATCCCTAATCAGAAAATATGATAGACACTTTTCTGTAAGGGGACATAAGAAATATTTTTTATTCAGTTTTACAGTGATGCAGGAAGTAGTAGAAAAAAGAGGTGAAAAATACTATACCAAACTAAGCCAAACACACATTAAAGATTACATTGTCTATATTTCAATTTGCAAAGTTTTCAACAGTTATTCCATTATTGCTACTTAACAACCAGACAGCCTGGTGAGGGACAACAGCATTTTGTGTGACAAGGATAGATAATGAGAAAAGTTAACACAAACTTCAAAGAAAATCTGAGAATTTTAAAGACATGTTTTTTTTCCTTGTCAACCTAAAAAATAGCAATCATGACTTACATTACATCTGCGCTTCATCTGTATTTAGTGCATTTGGAGAAATTATTAATAAAACATGTGAAGCCAATAGGCAGATTAACAGGAGAATTGGATAGATTACAAGCCAACCATTCCTTAATAACTAATAAATTTTTAATTAAATCTTTCTGAAATCTAGAAAATTCTCCCCCCTACTCACACACTTTTTATGTGATAATATATAAATAAATGAAACTTTAAAAAATTAAGACATAGACTCATGGTGATATAATTTATCTTCTTCAGTTTAAAAGTACCACATCATTAACATGCTTTTATTTACTGCTTTGTCTCTGTTTTGCTTTGGACTGTGCACAACTTTACAGCTATTTAAAAGTAGCAGTTGTCCAAATGAACTGAACAAAATATAGCACTTCACCAGTATGTTTAAGTACTTGTGCAAGCGCATGATATGGAACTTCTTTGACTAATATCTAAAATGTCATTGCCTGGAATAAACTTTTTTATTATTATTATTATTAATTTTATTTTAAGAATAATACAGTCGGATTTTAAATATTTTCTGCTAAAAAAATCTCTTTATCCAATATCCTATATTAAACCTGTAAAATTACTCTACAATTCAATTCCAGTTTTGGCACTCATGTACATTTCAGGGACATGTACAAGTTACATTTTGGATAAATAAAGAAACTATCACTATAGTTAACAAAACATATTAAAATAATAAATATTCCTAGTTTAATAAATCTCATTCCTTAGTTTGTTGTAAAATTATAGTTCTCAAAAGAATACTTTTTTCTTCCTAGCATAGAGCTATTGAGGCTAAGCTTTGTTCATTTCTGTACAGTATAAATATGTACATTTTTTCTCTACAGTTTAAGATGAATAGCGACTTTATCATGTGATTCATTTAACAGAGATTTTCAGCACGTTTTCAGGGCCTCAGTTTGACTGGTTGGCATTCTTGATGTAAAGAAAATCTCATTGTATTTTATAGATTGTTTAGAGTCAGACAAACAACTTTTCAAGCTCAACTATTCCACTCAGAACAGTCAATGGCTAGTACTGTATGGAGAAAGATGCTTTGTCTATTGGAAACTTCAGAACTGCAGATGCATTTGTAGTATGATATTTTTTATCACATCAGATGAAAGAGTCCAATGATTTTTTGGTTTATTTTGTCTTCATTTGCACTGAATTTCTTAGAATTTTTGTTTTATTTCCTAATGGAACACTTGGCCAATTCATTGGAAAAAAAATCTAAACAAACAAACCACAACAATTTTTTTGTTGTTGAAAAATCCCCATCTACTTTTTTAATAGTCTGGAATAAAATAAGGTAAAAAAAAAATATTTCTCTTAGCCTCAGACCTTTTCAAATCAAAATTATACCTCAGTTTGTGGTGATGCTTTTTTTTCTCTAAAAATATATGACAAGACATGTTGACATTGCAATGTATTTTTCAAAATAAAGCAAAATATCATAGAATCATAGAATCGTTTGTGTTAGAAGGGACATTTAAAGGTCATCTAGGCCCACCCCCCCTCCAATAAGTAGGGATGTCTTCAACCAGATCAGGTTGCTCAGAGCCCTACCCAACCTTTCTTTGAATGTTTCCAGGGATGGGGCATCTAACCCCTTATCTGTATAACTTGTTCACCTTGTGTTTCACCACCTTCGCTGGAAAAAATGTCTTCATTATATTTAGTCTAAATCTATCCTCTTTTAGTTTAAAACTAGCTTAAAACAACAGGCAATGTTAAAACGTTTGTGCCCATCTTTCTTATAAGCCCAATAAGGTCTCCTCAGAGCCTTCTGTTCTCCAGGCTGAACAACCCTGACTCTCTCAGCCTTTCCTCATAGGAGAAGTGTTCTCTCTCTGATAATTTTTTTTGCCCTCCTCCAGATCTATTGGAACTATCATACTTTGAATACAATGACATTTCTCAACAAGAAATTTGGAAGAATATATCTTTTCCTTGATTTTTAAAGAGTGGGAAAAAATGTACCAAAATGTTTTAATGACAGAAAAAAATTAGGTAGAAAAAGCAGAGAAAAGCAGAGAAGCAGTTTGATAGGGTTCTATGGAAATAAAGAAACTAAAAAAATTTCCTTCTGTGCTCATTCCATGCTCTACCTGAGGGCTCCTAGAGCTACTCCGTGGCACTTTGCGCTACTGAGAGTTGTCCGTCTTCAGTTGCAGAGACAGTGGGATGTTGTCAGTGAAGCAATGGGCCCAGGAAAGAAAACACAACTTACTTTATTAACTTTGCCATTGGCCTAATGTTTAATCCTTCACCATAACTTCATCCTCTGTTCTCTTATTCCACTAGTTTGGATAAGAGAATTTGTTTTCTTTCTCTCAATTTTTCTTATATTACTTAGGACTGTGACGTTTGATTTCACTGAAGGCTTCTTCTGCAGAGTGAGGTACAGGAATACCAGAAATGACAGAATTATATATCGTCTACCCTGCAAGTCTTTCTGACAGTGGTAGTAGCAGAGGGTGTTTAGGAAGAGCACACAAGCTGGGTCCCTTTCTGTGCTCCACCGACCCTTAAGCTCCATGGCATCTCTGATCATTTAGCTAGGGACATTGCAAGGACTATCCCCTATCTCCTTCTTCTTCTTTTACTATCTATTTATGGAACTATTGTCCATGACTTGTCTCATCTCTTCTCTATCCTGCTGATACTGTCTGCTGCTATGACCCCCCTTCCAGGAATTTCCAGATGTTCCCTGCCCCCTGTATGAAAAAGTGCTGTATTTTATTTGTTTCAAATTGAATCTCTACTAGTTGTATGGTTTTACTCTAATTGCAGCATTACAAGTTTTGATAAAATTCAGTTCTGCATAAACCTTATCACCATATGCCTGATTTTGCAAATCTTGATTAGATGCCTCTTCAGTCTTCTTTCTAGACAGAATATGCCTAAATGCTCCTTTTATTCTCTCCTGGTAAGGGAGTTTTTCCACATTCTTGATCATTATAGTTGCCCTTCTCTACATTTTCTTTAGCTCTACTGTATCTTTCCTGGGATGCCAGGAACAAAGGTACACACAGTGCTTGTATCTTGTGAAGATTTCATACAGTGACAAAAAGCCATTTTCTGTCTTGTTTTCAACAGTGCCATAGAGATAATTAGCAAAAAAAAAAAAAAAAAAAGTATGTGGCTTTCAAACTGGTTCTTTCAGGCTGAGGATCTCAGTCCTAACATGAGATTTATATTGATAGAATCCTTGGTAACCTGAAACAAAAGGGGCCCACTGCAATTCCCTTACCTGCACTCTGCAGTGCAGAGTTTCAAATCCCAGGGCAGACCACATTGAAGCCACAGCATGCTTAGACAGATTTTCAGAGCTGGATATCTGAGAAATAATATCAACAAAAACACAGTATGAAGCAGAGATCTGTGAGTGCCAAGGGTCATGTATGTCCTGTGTGAACAGTGAAACCACACTGTTAGCTATGTTTAGGTATGGCTACCTGTCTTGCAATTACATTCCCAAAGGCTGCCTGGCAGCTTTATCAGCTCTAAAACTACATTTTTAAAAGTTTTAAATTTTGTTCTCAAGTGAACATGAACTTGCAGAGATTCAAAGGGGACAAAATTCCAAAAATCATAGGTGATACATGAACTTCAGTTCCATACTTATTTTGTCATTCACCCAAATGCACATGGAACCACAACCACAAAGATGCAAAACTGTGGCAGTTACAAACAATATGGGAAATCAATTAAAACAATTTTTCTTCCCTCAAAAATTTTTGTTTCTTTTCAAGATTAGGATAATTAAACTATTTCTGGTTTGACATATTGCTGCTCACTGTGAGTCTTCATCTTCAGATGGTGATTTGGTTTAGATATATATTTTGGATCTACAGTTTCAAGAATGCCACTCATTCTTGTCTCTGGGAAAAATAAATCAAAAGATCATGAGTCTTACAAAGCATAAACAGTCAAAGATTTCCTTTGAGGCTCTTATACTTTTATTACTTTTGAGTTAATAGCTAAATATTTTGAGAAATGTCTTTTTTTAAAAAAAAAAAAACAAACAAAACAAAAACCCAAAACAAAAACAACAAACCAGTAGTTTCCAAAGTAATCAGGACCATTTAAAAATTATATATAAAAAAAAAAAAAAAAAAAAAAAAAAAGCTTAAGGATCTTAACTTCATTTTGTTAATACATTACTTGCTTTGATTTTTCCATTTGGAAAGATGAAATACCAAGTTTAAGGATATTAAAATTCGATCCTTATACTAGCTTATTTTGAAGACATCTTTTAAAGAAGAAAACATCCACACGGATGTATCTCTGTTGCAAAGATAAAATTGTTTATTGTCTGTTATCTAGATAGAGTTGGTTGGAATTCCCTCTCCTCTTAGAGAAATCAAAAAGAGCTTCATACTTGTATGGCAACAAGTTTTTTTGGAAAAGCTAGACATTATGCAGACATTAGGGCAATCCATCATTTTGTAGTAGTTACATAGTTACGTAGGGTATCTCATCAGCGATTTGCACTGACAGATGGTAAACCTTATAAAAATTACATGTGAGGTATTTACTTTTACTTTCCTTTCAAATTGTCTTTATTCCCCAAGGAGAAAAAGAGTATCTTTTCCTTGTAAATTGTTCCCCTTTACAAATCTGAGGCAAATTCTTTACTCAGAATCTGCCACGAAGCATTCCTTTGGCCAGATCCTTAAACCAATGGAAAATCAAGTGATAGCAGTAGCAACAGCAGCAAGGCAGGAGCTGTCCGGCAAACCTCCCTGTGCTAAATGGCTCTTTGGGACACCTGTTCAGCAGGGCTGGTCTCGCAAGAAGCAATGTCTCAGCCACATGAGAGTAGAAATCCAGACCTTTATGAGGAAAAGCTAGTCAGGCATCCAGCTCAGACAAACAAGCAAAAATTTTCGGGATAAATTTGTCTAAGTCTAAGCGTGTTAATGGAATGCATGAGATGATAACAATCATGGATTTTGAAAAAAAAAAAATCTATCTGGACTAAAATTATGATTCAGTCATTAATCTAGGATTCCAGTTTGAGTAACATGTGATCTATTACACCAAATATATATATATAAAAAAAAAAAAAAAAAAAAAGGATTGAAAATTCTGTATGTGAATTTGTAGGTAAAAAGACGAAGCAAGTTAGAGCAATATAGAACTGAAATATAGCTTTATTACAGGACATGAACCAGGAGATGTCATATTGCAGGAGAAAATCTTAAACTTGAGATTCCAATAACTTGTTTTGGATTCATGTTTGGAAAATTACTTTCCTGAGGGGCAAAAGAAAACATGTATGTGTCAATGTCTTTATAGATTTCATTTGATTTTTTTCCTCTTTTCTAAAATGAAAAAATAAATAAGATCTCACATAGGAATAAAGACTATATATTAGAAAGTAAGAAACAGTATGTAGACACTGCATTTTCCACATAAGTTTTGCCTTAAGAATTCCATTTATAATAATACAATATAACCATCAAATTCTTAAAGCTGTATTTAAAATGTTGAGCAAAGGGGGCTAATTTACAGAACTCCAAGAAAATTAAGCAAAACTTTTAAATATCTTTTTAAAAGCCTACTAAAACACCTTCATTTCTTTAACAATAGAGAGCATCTATACAAAGTGGAAGGCATAGTTATTCTGGAATATGATCTCTCTTAATTGCAAAACTCTGCATTTAGACCTTTATGCTAAGGAGCAATTAAGTGAAAGAAATCCTTCAGTTCATATTTTACATAAAACCTAGTAGACTGAAGTGTACAGAACGTTTTGTTGTCTTCTGAGTATTTTTCCTTTATTATCTTCTATCTGATCTTATGCTTTTCCTCTTTTTGGGGAGGGAGGGGTGTGTGTGAGGGGAGAGAGTGCTAGGCAGGTGTGCTACTATAACAACTGCTGCCAGCAACCAGACCAAAATCAGTGATGAAGTCCAAACCTGACTTTTTGACTCTGTTGCCTGAGGCTGGTTGTTTTCAAGGGTTTCTCAGGTTGTTCTGTCTTTACTAGTCATTTTATTTATTGTTTACTCCAGAGGCTCAATAGATCTAAAGGAAGGCCATCTGCCACAACATCAGCATTCTTCCCTTCACAGTTCAATCTTATGCATCTGTAAAGAAGGTCATTAACTTTTTTTCAGTGCATCTCAAATATTAATGCTTTTTTAAAATATATATATATATATGCCTTTTTAAGTTTTTATTTTTTAAACAGCTTGTTTTGGGGAAACAGGAAGTGCTTTGTTAATATTTTTGCCACAGTTGATACCAACCAAGATTGTGCCACTGAAAGCTGATAATATTTTACTTTTTTTTCTTAGCAGGTCTCTGTTTCACATCATGAAAATTCTCTATGTTTTCAATTTACTTAGGTAAAGGGTATAAATATTTTGTAAAATTCCAATTCAGGAAATAATTTCTGAAACACTGGTAAAATACTGCTTAAGAGATTAATATAGAGAATCTCCTTAAATTTTCATAGGTAAGAAGGAAATAAATAAGGACATATTTCCAGACATACTTGGTAAAAAATAAGTGGGTTGCTTAGACATGGAGCTGTATATTTATTGGTTGAGTCCTATAATTATACTGCAAGTGTCCTACAAGTTTTAAAAAAGGTACCCAGGCAACCTTTTTATCAAAGACAGGATAGAAACAGAGCTCTCATATACTTTCTCATTGAAGAATGGAACACCTGAAAGGACTTTCCTTTTGTCACAACCAAAACACTTTAACAGTGACTTCGTCATCATTAACCTGGAAAGTTATCACCCTAAATGAATCATGAAGATAAACTTGGATACATTACACCAGCCTGTAGGATTACAGATATTTCCTTGTATGTTTTGTTTCTGAGGATGAAAAGTAAATAGTGAATTTACAACTCAGATTTCCTGTATCAATTTTGAACAGTATTGTAAATTAGCACACAAATAAAGGAACAATGAGAAGTCAGTCCAAGCTAGTTTCAGCTAGAAATATATTTAATGTAGATACCTGTCTCCTTAACTAACCCGTGGCTATGAGAGTGCAGATGCTGCCTTCACATAACAGCTGACACACTAAAAGCTGTATCATTCATGTACATGTATTTTACAGAAGCAAGTAGATTGCTTCATTGGGATTTGCTGTTTGCCAGTGAATATGAAGACATTCAGTCTCAGCACAGAAATAAAATGTATGGACACTCACGTTACCTGAGCTCCATGGAAATGAAGGCCTAGGATGGATTTTAGTGTGGAGTTCTGTCTGTCTGTTTGTTTGTTTGTTTTGGTTTGGGTTTTTTTTTGTTGTTGTTGGTTGGGATTTTTTGTTTTGTTTTGTTTTTCACAGGGAATCTTCCTGTTGCTTTACTGCTTCATTGCTAGATTATAAAATAGCCTCTGAATTACAACTGCTAAGGTTACGAAGTGTTAGAATATTAATTCTTCTATTTCTAGCTTTGCTTGGAATCCCTTGTGCTTGTTGAGAATGACACAAGAGATTATGTGCTGAGTACATTTCTGTTGAGCATCCAGGAGACCTTCATACACATGAAGTTTTTAGGTTTTGTTTTTTGTTTTTTGGTTTTTTTTAATGATGATGTATTTTGAAATGAAATGAAATGAAATGAAATGAAATGAATAGAATAGAATAGAATAGAATAGAATAGAATAGGATAGAGGTTTATACAAACTCATTCTGGTTGACATATTGGTTCTGATCCTAGGTTATTTAAATGAAAAGAGCACAAAAGGCTGCTCTGGCATGAATAGAGATCTGTGTTACTTGTAGGTTACAGCCATCTCTTCATAATTTTCCTTGCCAGGTGGACATCACTGGGGCATGCTGCATGCCAGTTTCTGACACGGTCCGTTAGTAACTGTTCCACTTGGCAAATGTTAGACTTTAAATTGCAATGAGAGCTAATACTGCCCCAATATCTACCCTGGTCTTGGAAATAGAAAGACAGAAGTTCTTCAGGCTACCTTGAAACTGTCACTGTTTCAAGTGAAGTATTACTCAATTGTTGTTATATTGACCAAACATTACAAAGGCAAAAGTTACTCAGTCCTGCAGAGACTGGTAGGAAATGCTGTCTTCTGTTTCAGTAGGAAAGCCTGACTTTGACTTGAAACTCATGTTCAGCAATACATTACTGTGAAATCAGTCTACTGGAAATCAGAGGGGCTGAGCAGCTAAATCACATGCTCAATCCACAATAAGCAGAGAGCAGAACTGAGGATGAAGGTTAAAGTTAGGGTTTGGAGAAGCATTTGAGAGTCTGAATGCTTGAATTTCAGACTGAATGATTTTTCATTTCATGGATACTTTAATAGATGCACTTGGTTCAATAGAGAGCAATTCTCTGGATATCGGCATTAATACTAAAATATTCCATTATGGTCAGTACATTTATAATGAATGCATGAATTAGTAATGCCAGTATTTCTTCTAGTAGCAGTTGGGCATTTCCAAGTGAATGCAATCCTAGGATATAACAAGCAAATTTTTTCCAATAGAGTAGGAATGTATTTAAGGCCATTGTACTAAGTATCAGTGTACAGTGTACATCTGGTACTCCAGAAAGATAAATTCATACAGGAACTGATGAAGAAAAAGGCTCCTAGGATGATTGTGGTGATAAAGAATGGCAGAGACTAAAAGTGTTTGACGGAATTCACCCCGCTGAAAGCTCCCTATAAATACCTCAGGGGAGCAAACATCAGAGAAGTTATATAAACTAAAGGACTATGCTGGAACAAGAATATATTAAACTGGTCATGAATATATTTACAGGATCATTTCTAAATATGCAGTCACTGAAATTCTTGAATTATTTTCCAAACAGCATAATTAGGGCAATAAATTAACCCATTTTTGAGATGGTTTTGGATGATCTTTTATTAAGAGAATGATATGAAGTAATTACTTGTAATAGTTGAGGTTTGCACTCTCTGCTTCAGGCTTTCCCTTCAAGGCCAATTCTTGTGGAGAATTTTTATACAGTGAAAGTAGTGTCTTCTTTTTTTGCTCTGTGGGGAAAAAAAAAAAAAAAAGAAATTCTGTCTTTCTTTGCACATAGGAAGCTAGTGACGTATGCAGTTGTGTGTCTCATCAGAATGAGTGTTGTTTCCAAAGAAAACTTGGACACACATTTCTAGAAGGGTTGAAGCTGCTCAGCACTGGATGTTTGGGCTAAGGAGGTTTCTGGACCAGGAGCAAATTGCTACTACCGATAGGCTGAAATGGTGGAAACACCTGCCCTGGTAGTAATGCTGCAGCTAGGTCTTCCTGAAATTCTCCTCTGTTCCTTCATTACAGATGTGCTTTTCTCTCCAACAAGTCTTACCAAGCAATTAGACAATAGGCATTTGTAATTATCCCTAGCTACTTCCTGTCTTTCTTATCTTTTCTACTCTAGAGGCAATTCTATCTTTTCAAAGCCCAGATAAACTCCTTTTCCCTGCAAAACTTCAGGAGTCGGAGGAATTGTTTAACCTGGACACCAGTAGGCATATTAATGTCTCTAACATTAATTTCTTCTTCAGTATGTTACTAGTCTAATCCACATCAGCACATTCTTCAATTGCTTCTGCCTTTCAGTCATGGCACTCTCATTTCCATATGAGTGAACTGCTTCATTAAATATTTGTATTTTTATTTGCTAAGAGCTTTTATTTCCATGTTTCTGTCAAAAATATCTTACAGATATACAGTAGTTATATCTAATTTGATTTGTTCATTTAAAGGCTGCCAGGGCAATGTCACATGAATGCTGCTTAGCAACATGAAATCGTTGAAAAGTTAGAGTATCTGCTGTTTGTTCTTATTAAAGATATTGCAAGAAGTGAACTTAGGTGTTGCCTAGAAGCAAAATGAAGAAAAAAACATTATTGAAGTGTATTGTATTCAGGGAAGGATGTCCAACACTTCACACCTATGTGGATTACCTGTGATGAAGACTGATAAAAATATAGGAAAACTTTGAATTTTGCAGATCTTTCAATTCGAATGGCTCTAGAAAGAACAGAAACAACAAACACCTGTGCTTTCATAACCTGCATCACATGATAGTAGTCTTGTAAAGCTTTAAACAAGAGAAAGTTTTTTAAATACTCTCTACTGGGCAAAATTCTCTGCTTGGGGAGGAACAGAAGCTTCAGAAAAGGGCATAGGCATGAGTACTACACTGGGAATATATGGAATGGAAAAAGAGAAAGGGGAATAAAGCAGATGTAAAGAAATAACAGAAGGTGAAACAGGGAAATTAAACACTGGAAGGATTAGCTAAGTGAGAACCTGCCTTCTGGCTGCTGTAAAGGAACATTTCTCTTTCTACTTTGAGACTGATAATTGATTATTAAAGGTGGCATAATATTTTTCATATATATTTCACTTTACCTACACTGCAGGCAATCCTCATGTAGAGAAATAATTTCTTCTCAAAGCCCAAGAGGTTGTAAATAATTACTTTAATAGTAATAGAATTATGTCTTATTATCAGTATCATATAAAAATTATATTTGAAAGTGCACTAGTGATGATATGCAAGGTTTCAATTCTACTTAAAGTGATACATGCTTCAATTATATGTCAGCTGAAATTAGTACTAATCCTAATGAAAACTGTACATGCTCCTGTGTATGCTCTCTTTAAAGCCACTGTGAGTTTTGTAATCCATTGAGTATGGCATTAACATCCGTACTACAGACTAATTGCCATTGTGAACCAACATTATATTTATATATTTATGGCCATACAATATCCATCTTTCACATGCATGTCACAGCACAGATGTTCTAAACTTCTGTGTATAATACCACTATAGAAATCTGACACAAAATTTTGGCACTAAATATCTTGACCCAAATGATTACTTAATTTTATATTTAGATATAATATTGAAATGAAAAGAAGATCTATCAAAAACTGTGGTCCAGAAAATAGGTCAAAAAAAGTTCATGGCACATCTACAGTCTGGAGCTCATGAGCTAGTATGTACAACAAAAATAAAGGGTGACGGGGGATGTCTTTTGTGAAATGGATTAAAGACTGCAGAACTAAGTAATCTGAAGTATAATTCTGCTTCAGTCAGTTGAATTTTATGGCAGAAGAAATAAGGATGATGTGCAGAAAAGAGATTTCCAATCATCATTATTACTAAAAGTGAGATGTCAAGAAAGAGAAGGGAACAAAGTAGTGAAACTGACTGGCATAGCATGTCCAAATTGCTTCATGACTATTTTGAAATACAATATTCATGCATCAAATAGCAATTTAAAGGTTCTAAAATGACAAGAAATTTCATATAACTGACTCAATAACTGCACATGTAAATATTTTGAGCAACATTTTTATTACCTTTATTTTAGACACACTAAAACCCCCAGGTATTATTAAAACCTCAATGTTTTCTGGATCTAATCTAATTCTGCTCTTCACATTTAAGTACAAATAATATGGCAGAAATAACATATTCTGTATGCAGCTTTGACTGTGATGCCAGAAATGCATTTGTGCATAATAGCACAGTTTTAAAATCCAGTCTTCAGGTACATGGATAGGTATTACTTTTACTGTTCACAGTGAGTATTTTGTCTTTTCTAGGTGAATATATCACTAAATTATCCGGTTTTGATAAACGTCTTGATTTGAAATAAAAAGTAATTTTGCAGGTGCCATTTGATCTTAATGGATGTGCCTCTCCTCCCACCAAAGTCAATGGGACTTATAACCTTAACTATGATGAGAACAATTATGTGCCTTGTTTGTTTTGTCCAATTTTTCCTGATATTTCATATGTAAATTCAGGGCACGGAGAAGGAGACAGAAAGTCAGAGCACCCTTTCTTTGAGAATTTCAATGACATAAGTTTGAGGTAGTCTTTATTTTTCTTTTGGGAAAACACTGCCCTGTCTTTACACAGTGATTACCGTAACCCAGCAAACAAAACCTTATTATACTCCAAATAATTATTAAGAATGTTATAGCTTTCTTATTCTAATCTTGGCTTTTTTTTTTTTTTCTCTTTCTTATTTTTATTTATAAAGGCAAACTATTACAAAGTTTTGTATGTCAAGAGAATAACAAGCTTGGCCTAATCTCTAGGGTGGCTATAACGCAGCTGAGTGGCTGCGATTCAGCAGTAGCTATACAAAGAGACCAAAAGATGAAACAGTAATGGAGGAAAATTTAAAAGGCTACTTGTTTTAAAACCCACAGTTACTATGACTGTAGAGAAATGAAGGCAAGTGCTAACCTTGGCCTGATAAAATGAATAGTGTTATGTTTATCTATTCACAATCAACTTTCACATTGCTGCAATCATAATTTATTTTGAAACCAACACCAAAGCAGATCGTTACATGGTAGGGGCTAATGCTTGAGAGTTGTTACCATCCTTCTTCTTAGGTCTGAAGTATTCTGATAGTTGCGATGTCAGAATTACAAACATCTAAAGAAGAGTGTCTTGTAAAGAGGAGGAAATACAGTCCTAAAACATATAATGTATGCACAAAGTAGATGAAAAATCTTTTGGTTGAGATTCACCTCACTGGCTGCAGTGTGTCAAAATGTACTTTGCTCTCTTATTTCTAGGTTTCAAACTATATTTGCCCTTCATTTTCTGCATAACTCTTCTGAAGAAATATGTGAAGTGTGTCTAAAATAGGCTTTATAAATGTGTTAACTCTTATGCTTCAAGCTGATAGTGGAATAAATTTTTTGCTCCCTTGCCAAAGTGAAATGCTGAGAAGCAATTATTTTCACTGGAACTCTGCTTACAGTTTTGAGGGTTCCTACTTGTTCAAAACTTCTTTTTAATCTTCATGCAGGATTTTACTATCAAGCTATATGTTAAACATCTGCAGGAAGAGGCAAGAAAACAGACTACTGAAAAACTGAAGTATTTTGTTACTGGTTCTCAGTCTGGGACCCAGATTCAATTCCCTCCTCTGCCTGAAGCAATTTACACTCACGTTTCCCACTTCCCAGAAGAGTGTCCTCACTAATATGATATTCAGCCTTTTTAGGTGGGATCTGTCAAACTCTCTTGTTAAACCTAATCCAGATCTCACAGGAGAATCCTACTTTCTGATTAATACACAGGGGCTTCACCACCTGCATTAAGCAAGTTTGGACAGTGCTACAGTGAAAGACAAGATTCTCACACCTCCACCCCTCTCTTATTGCATACTCGCATAAGCCTCTTTGTATTTGGACTAGATAGAGTGTGGTGAGGGGATGTCAGACCAGCTTCCTAGACCAAAAGACTTGTTTCATGCAGCAGCAAATTATCACCAGGGCAGTGGGGATTACCTCTCAGATGAAGTACTAATACCTATTTTAATGTTAAGAACTATTTAAGTATAATATATTTAAAGAATAAGGTTGGGAGAAGCTCATTGGGATGCTAATTTAGGATACTCATTTTGGATATGCAATACCTATTAATGCTTCTGTATTTTGTACAAAATACAGAAGGATTAAGATTAGGAAATACTGAAGGAGAAGATTAGACTCAGGTCAGTGAAACTCAGATACATTTAGATGTACTGAATGCTTCAGTAGCTACTTACAAGGGATGCTATCATGATGAATTATGTCTCATCACCTCATCCAAAACTATTTAGTGAGACATGAATTTGTGCAGTTTTTTGAAGAGTGACATTCATGAAATTGTTCTTATTTATACTTAAAATTAAATTAGTTATCAGTCAGCTCCGTTGGATGAGTCATGGCAACGATTACAGTTCACTCAAAGTTGATATTTCGTAAAGTTCAGAATATGTGTTTTTGAGTTCTTTTTTCTTTTGATATGGAAACTGCCCTCTAAGGATCCTGCCTTTGTTTAAATACAAACATGAATACAAGTAACACTCTAAAACCATAAAATTAAAAAAAAAAAAAATTGGCACTTGCAATGACCACTCATTAATTGTAAATACATATCTTTCCATAAATTTTAATACGTTTAACTCTTTCTTTCTGTCAAAAAAAAAGGAATATAATTGAGTTGTTGATACTTGAGAAATGTTTGATTTTTAAATCAAACTTGAACTATTATAAATTAAGCATATTAAAATAGACTGTGTCAAGTGCCTTGCTAGAAGCATTCAAAAGCCGTCTTCTCTTGTTAATATTTTCTTAATGGTTGTGATTAATGATTTATCATGTTGTATTGACAGACTGAGGAAATTTTGCATATTTTCTGAAATGCAGTTTAGATTAATATTTCCCTCTTTTTTTTTTTTTTAAAGTGTATTATTTCTGTCTAAAAGTATTTACTATTACACTAGAAAAGCGCAATTTATACATAGCATGATAAAAGGTAATTCACATAATTTTACAAGTCTGCATTTTTTTTTCTTGTGATATCTTCCTAATTTACAGTGTCATTCTATTTAGAATAATTCAGTGAGAAACGTTAAAAAACCCAATACTTCCTAACTCAGACAATTAAAGATTATTTTATTTTTATAATCTCTTGTGTAACATGGGAATACTCTTCAAATCATATATATATTTATTTAGGTTTGTTGAGCAGATGTGAGATTAATTATAGTTTTGAGTGCTTTGTTGAACAGGGGTCCATATCTTGTTAAATTCATATGCCTAAGTGGATGTGGATGTATATGAGTAAGTAGCTTAACAGTGTGTTAATATATGAATGTAGTATGGTTAATGATATATAAAATATTTTCCTTTAAATTATCAGCTCTAATGAATCATAAAGTAGCTGCCCAGTTAGTTGCATAATTTCCTATTGCACACAAGGAATAAATTTACCTCAAAAATATCTTCTCTGGTTATTAAATAGATGGGAGAATGGATTTATTCTCAGGAAGATCAGGAAATTATATTGAGCTACAGCAACAAGAATGAAATCACACATCAGCTTACACAACCGAAGTTAAGTTTATGACACCCAAGAGGAAATCAACAATAAAACCTATTTGAAACAAAATAAAGGAAGTGGCTTTCACTTCTGTGTTGCCCATTTCTCCAGGAAAGTGCCAGTAGGTGTTCCTTCCAGCTTTCCTGCAAGGCAGATGAAAGGCTCCTCAGATTAATTACTACTCCACTGTGACAGGCTTGGAAGATGGTTTCTATTCCAGAGTGTACCTTACTTATTTATTTATTTTTTTAAATGGTGTTTTTTCTCCATTTCTGTCTGATCTCTGACTCACCATTGTGGAATTAAAAGAAAAGCTTTCTGTGCACTGTCCAGACTGCTACAAATGTTATCCTGATGGTAGCATAGGATTAAACATATAATTATTTTTTTTTCAAGCATTTGTATCACTGTTTGTAGCAGACCCTCTACTCTGGAGAAAGCCTGAGATCTTTCCCAAAGCACCTTGACGTGCAGTGAAATATTGGTATTTGAATTAGAGCCTAATCAGGAGCAGCAGAGAAAGTGACGTGTTTCAGCTCTGTCTTTTTTGTAGCCAATTACTCCAGGCTCCTAGTGTTCATGTCTTCCATGTGCTTTCTTTAATTAGTACTTTATTAGTTTGGCTTCAGAGAGCTGGTTCTGGAGAAAACTTTCCTGAAGCTGCCAAATGGTCACAAGCAGGAGGTGATTAAATTTAGTCTTAAGCAATAAGCATCTGCATGCATTCTTTGAATCTCAGTGTGCTTTAAAAGATGTGTTCCCAATAATTTATGCCCAGAGGGATGTTATACTGTCAGTAAATGCATCTGAAAAACTGTCTCACATTATTACAACTGTCTATAAGCTATTCATTTAGATCTATTTTAATAATAGGATTCTTGACTCCTCCTCTTTAAACTCAAGTTGATTTATGTTAATGGCAAAGGAAATATGAAATGCAGGGGCCTAATTTTTGGTAGATTGGACAGGGGAAAAAAAGCAGCAATTTCTGTTTGGTACAATCTTTTTTTATTGTTTCCATTATGGGTAGGTCTGTTGTCTTCATTTTATAGCTATTAACCCCTGATATTTTCTTCAGAGATTATTGTAAAGGAGGGCTGTGCCAGTCAAAACAACAAAAGAATTGAATTATTTATTAAAACACAGATAATTATTTTCCTCTCTTTATTGAGAAATAGTAAATTCAGCAGAAGAAATAGTTGTAAATCCTGTGGGGTTTGTTACAGCATAAATTGTAGTAATGTCAGTAAAAATTTTTCATTTAATTAAGGGCTAGATGGCTGGTCAGGCTCTTTGGCCCATCAAGTGCTCATCATACGGTTTGTCTCAGAGGGCAGGCAGGGAGCAGGCAGTGCAGGCTGTCTGAGAGCAAACAGGGGTAAAGAACAAGTGGGGACACCTCTTATTTAAAAAGTATGGGGTTTATTCCACTTCTCAAGTGATTGGAATCAAGCAGGTGAATTTGCTTGGTTTTGGTGGCTGGTTGTTATTGAACATGTGCTGTCCCATTTAATAGCAGGGCTGTTCGTGAACAGGTAACTCATTGGTTTGATAGTTCATGTGCATAATTTCTGGTAGAAGTTGTTGAAAATATGATGATTTACTAGCAATTTACAAGGTCTGTGTGTTGCTTCAGTTACACTATGCCTCAAGTATTTTAAACAAATGAAAATATTAAAAGATTGCAAAGGAATTTATTTTGAATAGCTTCCTTTTTTCTTAACCCATAGCTAAAACAAATATTTCATTTCAGTTAATAAAATCCATAAAAAAAATTAAGAACGTGATTCACTATCCTGCACATGAATATTATGCATGAATTCAGTAATTTGTATTTTTAAAGAAGTATGTTCAACAGAGAGGTCAACAACCTGTTTTGACATGCACCTTTAACAGTCATTTGTATCTGTGCTGAGGGAGTACAGAATGCTGTGGAAGGCTGATCTGTAGGCACATCTCTGGGTTTCTTTACAAACACATCTCAAATATAAAAGAAGTGATTAATGAAGAATTCTATCTTAATACTAGATGATAACATTTTGCACTTTATAGACAATACTTTAGAAAGAATGGGGAAGAAATACCTGATGGTGAAAACAGGTAGAAGGTACAGTTCAATCAGTTGCTATCATACCTATTAAAAATAATTTATTTTTTTTTCCAAAACAGTATATTTTTGTAATACTCCACAAAACACACTAAAAATCCCAAACAACCCATTTCTAATATCAGTCAAGATTAATTTTACATCAATCTCACAGCTAAGTGTTTATCTGCTTTTACTGCTATCAATGTCATATTTGGAATGAATTCAGTGAGTTGTGATGCCACAGTCACGCATTTTCAGCTGACAGGTGGCAGAACTTCCTTGGAAATGAGCAAGGATTAGTGTTTAGCTTCATTCATCAACAGCACCAATAGCACTAAGACTAACTGAGGTTTGACAGAATCACTACAGAGCTTTAGCTAATGAAAGCTAGAGCTCTCAATACTGCTGTCAGGTCTCATAAGCAAGGCTGCTGCACTATGCATGACTGTATCCACAAACAAATTTGTAAAAAGCAGAAATTTATAGTTTCTGCACCTGCTCTGGTGCTTTTAAAGATGTACAGCATTAAATCTCTTTTAAATTGCAATTAGTTGGTTTAGAATTGGCACTACTTGTAATGTGAGGGTTTCTCCCAAATCCCGAAAAGGAAAACATCATAAAATTGCATCCAAAGGTGTCTTGGGAAGAGAAGATAATGATACTTTGTAAAAGACAAGCACAAAACTCCAGATAGCACTCATTAAGCACAAAAGGGAGCACATCAAGTATGTCACAGGTTTTAACGTACACTTTCTTGTGCAGCCCTAGGTGACACTTGGGACCAACTCATGCTATGAAAACTTAAGGTGAAATTGTCTTCTCATGCTGTATGGACACATTTGCACTGCCAAAATAGTATGTATTACATACAAGAAATCTGTTAATGTACACAGTGAAGGAAATCAACAAACATATTTACAATATACGAAAGAACTGAATTCTTAGTATTAAAAAAATATATCTTTTCTGTTTAGTAATAACCATATAATACACTTTATTCAGTTCAGTGTTTTCAGTGTTAGCCTTTACACTTTCTATTCATCATGAAAAACACTTTTTTTCTTACTTAATCATATGCCTATCTATCTTCAGTTTAGCTGTCATTTTCATGTCAAAATTCTTTCCCCGAGTCAGCTTGACACTTCTGTAACATAAAGAGAAAATATTCCATTGATTGGTGTAATACATCTAATTCTAGGGGTAAATAGAACCAAACACTATAGAAAAACACAAATATGTCTAGCACAAGAGAAGGACAGATTTTCAGTTCAAAATGATGGGTAATACTTATTATTCAAATAGCAATTAAACATGTTGTAATTTTACCAAGACACAAGCTACTTCACATGAAGAATGATAGACAGCTCAACCATGAGTCAAGGGTAGCATATATAATTGAATAAGAGAGAACATAATAAAGTTTTATGTATTAGTATGAGTCACAAAGTATTTTCCAGTATTTAGCCTTTTAAACCTAGAATTTCAGTGTGTTAATACTTGTGAGTAGCAGGGAAAAAAAAGTCTTGTATGAGTTTGAAAATACTTTTTGTGACTGCAACTGGTAGGTGGTCAGAACAGATCTTTAAAGGCTTTGTTCTTCTGATTTGGGTGATTCTGGATTTTATCTTGTTTTGATTTTGTTCTGTCAGGATTTTTTAAAAGGGAGGCTACTTAAAATAAATGAACTACTCTTTCATTAGCTGGTCAAAATCCTGTGTTAATAATATAACACATGGTCATATAAACTTTATTGACTTCCTAAAATAATTTTCTGTTCATGTCTAAAGTTAATGGTGATCTAGATTGCAACACAACTTTATCATTTAAGTAGCAACATGAAGTACTCACACAAGACAAAATGTTCGAAACACTTCACAAACAATACTTGATTAAAGTTCAAAGCAAGAATTCTAAAGAGCAATATATTTCACTCATTTGATATGCAATGTTTTTTCTGTTCAACTCAAAAATTTAATAGGAATGATTATTTATTTATTATATATACACTATTTTTATGCAGTTACAATTTTATTCTATCCAAAAGGGAAGATGAGAAGTGAACAAGTGAAGAAGGGGCTTAAAGTGCTGAATGCACTAAGTTTAGCTGCTTCTGAGAGTATAAAGTTATTTGTTTGAAGTCAGAGGAAAAACTGAGAAATAAAATTCAGAAATAGCTTCTAGAGTCTTTTTTCTTACAACCAAATGTATATCAGTATTTTTTAGAAGTGTTTTCTTTCTAATAGTGGAAATATACTCAAAATCTATTGCTGCTTGTATTTAAGATCAACAATTTAATCTATTTATTGGTTATTAAACCCGGGATTTTGGTCAATTCAAACATTTTAATTCCATTTTTTATTTAATATGATGACAAAATAATGAAAAGTAGTAGACCTGTTTTACCATTTCTGAAATAAGAAAATTCTTATTACTTTATAGTTTGAGGAATTTGTGTTTCTTTCTCATAAAACCAATCTTAAAACTAGAATAAAAATTTATTTCAGCTTAGTTGTTGCTAGAGCTCTGTTAGACTGAAAAGCAAAAAAGATCCTTGGGATTTCAGCAATATAAATAAGTGGTGTCTGCCAGAAAGCATGAACAATGACATTTAATTTTTGAATACTTTCCTATAAAACTACTTGTGATTTATATAATACATAATACAGGAATATGTAAACGTGAAAACTGTATTTGAATATATAAAAAAGACGTAAAGTTAATTGTGAGTAATCTTTTCTAAAAGCTAGAATTCAGTTTTAGTGTGTAAATACAAACTAGTTTCATCAGTTTATGGAATAGGTCTATTAATAAGAAAGGAAACACAGAATCATTATATGTGGGCTCATTTAAATGAATGCCTAATATTTAACCTTATTTGAATGTTTGAATGTTTAAGGTCTTCCTCTTTGCTTTCCTCTTTTTTCTAATGACTTTTTTTTTTTTTTTTTTTAATTTAATTGGTCTCCAGTTCTGACATTAGAGCTTGACTGGCTCTTCAGCAATACTTTCTTTGGGGATCTCTTTTGGTGTGCTTCATTTAGTGACTATCTCTAGTTGCTCACATTGTTGCTTAGTAGGAAACACGAAACAGAAAATAATGAAAGGAGCCAAGGGCAGCCAGCAAGTACAGAAGGTAAAATATTAACATCATCTGGAAGTGAGGCACCTCAGGGCAGCCCAAAAGAATCCATATCATCACTTTCAAGTTGCACCATTGTCTACATGAAAATTAAAGAAAATAGCCAAAGCTGATATTGTCATCAAAGTGGTATTGACTAAAGTGAGAAGCAAGTGGCCATGACCAGAGATTTCAGGTGACACAGTCAGAATAACGAACAGAAAATGACTCATCAGATATATGCAGTGCAAGCCAAGATCATCATCTTACAGGAAGAAGAGGTATCATATGTACATATTTAAAAATACAACTGTCAAAAGAGCTATAAGTAAAGCCCATCTTATTTGTATGCTATTTTTATTGAATATTGTAGAAAACAGTGCTATGTGTATAATGTCGAACTAGAGACTTTCTTTTTGATGGAATTTTCTTTGGAAAGCAGTGATGTAGTAACAAAATAACTGTTTGTTTCAGGTTCTGGTAGGGCAAGGAAAAAATAAAAAGGAGGAAATAGGTAGTTAATACTATCTTGCCCACTGATGTTTCAAGGACTACCCTTTTTTACATATAACATACAAAATCTTGCATGCTTATTCTATGGTCTCTCTAGCATGACTTTATGGACTGTATAGTTGTTTTAGAATGTCTCTCCTATAATAATAATACATTTGCAAAAGGATCTGGAAATTTTCTATTTCCTCTTTTTCTTTCTCTCCTTTTTTTTTTTTTTTTTTTTAATTTCTATAAAATCACTTCTTAATTTAACATTTCTTAAAATGGGATGAGTACTGGATGAAGATTACTCCCAGTTATGCAACTGCATAACTTCAATTACATTTCTAAAGGTCCTCAAGCCTCGGCCTTCCCATGTGTAAAAAGAGGAATAATAATAACTTAGAAATGCTATCTAAATTCAGGCAATTCTTATTTTTTTATTTAAAGAAATGTAATAATCACATGTAAAATGGTCAGGCAGAGTGATTCTTTTATTAAATATATAGAAATAAGGAAATATATAGGAATATATAGGAAAACAAGAAATAATTTTGTTTCCTGTGGTCACTTTTATATAAATCATGGTCAGAAGTAGAACAACCCAAAGTGAGTAAGCAGAAAGTAAACATTCCCCATGAGCATGTCTGCACCTCATAATATGGGCAGTCCAGTCAAGACACCATTGCTCTTCTTACTATCACACCTTTGCTATATTATATGACAGTCTCAGATACATGAACAAGCTATGGTGTTGGTCTCTTCTCCCAAGTAGCAAATGATAGGACAAGAGGAAATAGCCTCAAATTGTGCCAGGAGGGGTTTAGATTGGATATTAGGAAAAACTTATTCACCAAAAGGATTATCAAGCACTGGAACAGGCTCTCCAGGGAAGTGGTAGAGTCACTGTGAGAGACTGAAATGTCAAATGACTATCTCAAAGCTTGCTTGTGTGTGTGCTTTGAGTCACCAGTAACTTCTCGACCATTCATCAAGGACCCAAGGGGGCAGGAGTGTATCAAAGGATGCACCCTCCCACTCCCTTGCAGTTGTATTCACAGACTCCTTAGATAAGCCTCAAAGAGGTGGACTGAGCGAAACCAGGTGTTTCTCATCAAGCACAAGGACCGCTGATCACCACCCATCGTATAAGCCCTATACTTTGTGGCTCTACTGTATACCCAGACACCATGCAAGCATTGCTAATGACTTGGTGCCTTTGCCGTTGAACTGATAAGAGGTGAGCATTTCTGCTCCAGAAGCCTGATGATTTCTCAGGAAGCATGAAGTCAGCAAAAACCTGTGGGAACAGAGGAAAAACTAAAGGTGTGAAGGTATGCTAATCAGCTGATAAGACAAACTTAAAAATTGACAGAGAACTTTGCTCTGTGTGCTCCCACCGCTGAAGAGGACCAATGGGATGCTACTACATCTGGGTGCACTCACCACCAAAGAACTGAAGACTGAGGACTAATGGGACACTCCATGGCAGTGACTATTCTTGCAACTCTATTCTGGATGTTTGCTTGATTTCTGTCTTTTCCTTCCATTCTGTCCTATCACTACCCCTCTTTTAATAATAAAAACTGTTTTGGGTGTACATCATTTGACCTCATTTGTGTCTTAATCTTACTCTTAGAATCATATCGAAACCTCCCCCAACATTGGTTTGGGACAGTCACCATCCCTGGAGGTATTTAAAAGATGTGTATATGTGATGCTTAGGGCCATGGTTTAGTAGTGGACTTGGCAGTGTTAGCTTAATGGTTGGAACTGATGATCTTAAGGGTCTTTTCCAACCAAAATTATTCTATGATTCTATGTTGCAAAGTGCCTTAGTGCCTCAGCCTTTGTGGTGAGTTAATCCTGGCTGGCCACCAGGTGTCCACCAAGCCACTCTATCACTCCCTTTTTTCAGTAGAGCAGTGAGAGAATATATGACCAAAAAAATCAGTGGTAGAGGTAAGGACAGGCAGATCACTTGCTAGTTACTTTCACTGATAAGACACTTAGTAAGGAAATTATTTCCAATTACTCAGAGTAGGATAAATAGAAATTAAAATAAAATATTAAAACACCTTTCCCCCCATCCATCTGTTCTTCCCAGGCTCAACTTCACTCCCAACTCTACTATCTCCTCCACCTGAGCAGTGCAGGGGGATGGGGAATGACAACTGCCGTTAGTCCATAACAGTTCCCCTTTGCCATTCCTTCCTCCTCATACTGTTCCCCTGCTCCACTGTGGGGTTGCACACATGGGATTCAGTCTTTCACCAGCTTTTGCAAAACTGTCAAGCTGGAGCAGTTCTTCTTCAAGAATTAGTCCAGCATAGGTCCACCCTATAGGTTGCAGTCTTTCACAAATTTTTTTTCCTTTTCAGATTTGGGCTGTAAAAGTAACAATGAAAAACTCAGTAAATTAATTATTTTCATTAGCCATAGGGAAAGTATTTAACTTTTCTTTAAACATTGCATCTTACACATCCAAACTGTTTTCATTTTTAGTTGTCAGAAGTTGGAATAGTTTTTCAGGATTTTTTTTCTGAAGTGGCAAAATGTTAGAACTAGTTTGATGAAGTGTTCTATTTTTATGAAATGTTTTGATGGGGGACAGAAGACCATAACTTAAACAATGCTTGTTTCAATACTTGGGTATCAGTCTTGTAGAGGCAATATTGCTAACTATAAAATTACTTTTAAAGTATCTATCTCTGATACAGATCTCTGGTACCATTGCAGGTGAAATGAATATATTGATACAGCATTTTGTGACTTAATTGCTGTTCTTCTTGCTCTGTGAAGTTGTAATATATGGCAAATAATGCAGACTTCTATTCCCTGATGACCTATTGAGTGCATGAAAAACTGAGAATCCTCAGCTTTCATTTTAATAGCTTGCATCTAACTTACATTTGTCAGGCATTTGATTGTGTGTTCAAATTGAATAGTGGTGGTTTTAATTGTGACTTAGTCAGAGAAGAATAAAACACTGAGCAGCAAAATGTCCATTGTACAAACAGAGCTGTATGTTCTGTGGATAAAAATGTAGCCATAAAACGAGACTTGTAGATTTCTAAGGCTTGTAATCACTAACAGACATTCTGGAAAGCTACACTGAGAATAGAATCTGACAAAAAAGAAGAAGCATTTATGAGATCAAATTTTCTAATTTTTCAATTTTCTGTGTTCATATGAGTAAAAGTTCAGATGTGGGTTGGTTCAGCTGAGATTTTCACTGAGATGTTGCAGCCAGCTCAGTAGCACTACAGGCATTCTGTCTCACCATGTTATACACACGTTCTTTTTGTGAAGACACTACCCGTTTCCTCTTTTGATACCTTCATAAAAAATATTTGGAAAGACTATTTTTTTTGTTGTTTAACATTAACCTTAACATGAACAATTCTTAATATTAAAACAAAAACCAACACAAAACTTCAGAATATAGGTAGCCAAGAGGTGGCAGTAGTCCATACTATATTTACTCTGTGCTTTATTGTTAGAAGTATACACTTGCCTTTCTTTGACAGACACAATTATTTCAAGCCCTATACATGAAATTTTTTTAAGTTTTCAATTGCCTAACATTCTGAGTACAGCTCCCATTCGATCAAAGTCTCAAAGGTCTTTCTCAGAACTTGAGGAAAGTAAGTATCTCCTTTAAAGTCTTTGTCCTCTGAAGATAGCGACGCAAGTGCTTAGAAAATATGTGACTGGGCGGGTATGAGTGAGACCAAGATAAGCCTTTGATCCTCATGCACAGTGGGAAGACAGGTACATCTTGTTCTCCCCGGTTTAAGCATCCCGTAAAGGCTTGCAGAGCCCTGTGGTGTGGTTACATGCAGGTCTGTGGCTTTCTGAGGTCCATGTCCCCAAACCCCTCAATTATTAGGATTATGAATGATTGTTACTGAAATTATATAACCACAGTGGAGGGTGTGAAACATAAATGAGGATTACCACCTAACATAAAGGCCAAGGTCAGACATCAAGGATGAGTTTTTCTACCCCCAGCATAAAGGTTTTTCCCTGTAGAGGTAAAGAAGGAAGAGTGTGGCTGGAGAAGCAGAAGATTATTTTCACCTTGGCTCTGCTTTGTCTCTAACCTTTCTGCCTTGCACTGAGTGCATGGCTGAGTGTGAGGAAGAGTTTCACATGGGGAGGCAGCTGACAGGAAGAGCAGTGCAAGTCTGCCTGCAGCGTGTGAAAGCTGGTGGAAAGCTCACAAATAAACTCACACTTTGCTAGGGAAATAGGATGACTGGCTGGATTTTTTCCTAAAACACATAACTCTTTTCTTCTGTCTTTGTAAACTGAGGGATGGATGGGTGAGTTGAAGAATAAGACAGGTCTCTCCTTCTTCTGACAGTGCTGGAGTATGACAAAGTTGTGCCCATGGTCAGAAATATGGTGTGGTGCTTTCTTAGTAAGAAACATATATTGCTGAATAACAGTATTACCAACAAGTCCATAAACAACTGTCAGTCTCTAGTCCCTGGAGGCAACAGGCAAAGGAATGCAATTATAGGAGGGCCCAGAATGTGATGCAGATTCTTTTGACCAAATTCAGAAATGAGATTCAGGTTTGAGGCCAGCCACCACTGTGGGAAGACCTATACTGCTGAGCAAGTCCATAACAACATACTCAGTGTGATGAGATACACTCTTAACCAGTAGCAGCTGCTTCACTCAGATGTTTCTGTGGCAGAATGAATTTTATCCATACCTTCAGAAATATCCAATCAGAAATGAACTGACTTATTTCCTTTACCAAGAAAAGGCAACTGAGGCATGGATGTTACAGCAGCAGCATCCAGGGCTCTGTCAAAAGACAGATAGTTATACAATCCCTAAAAAAAAATGTGGTCTTTGTTTACTTATGGGAAAGGTCAATGATGGTCAGGCACAGGTCATAAAGTCTATTTAATTATTGATCACAGATATTGAGGAAAAAGTCAATCAATAGACCAATAAATAGAAAGGTAGGACTGAGAGAGGAACTGAAGGGTATGCTTGTTGTAGAGACTGGATTTTTTTTAGAGATGCACAATACATACAGCTGAATGTTATATATAGCTCACACGGCATTTGGCTCAGGCAATGAAATGAGCAAAATTAGAGAGCTGGTGCTGAAAGTCATTAAAGTTGTTTGACACAGTTAGACTTTTGCAATTTGATTTGGTTTTTTTTTTTTTTTCCTGATTATTGCTGGTATAAACCACTCATTTCCTGCACCATTTAGGTGGATATCTGAGCATAGAGAAATGTATTGAATTCTATTTTAGGGCCAGACTGAGATCTTGCAGAACATAATTGTACAATCAGTGATACCACAGCTTCTGCAGTAGAGGTTCTACATCGGATATGGGAAGAAAAGGGTACAATGTGGTTGGGAAGTGCAAAAACCTGCAGTGGGAAGCCTAAGTGTAACATTCGTACTCTCAGCCTCTGAACGCATGAAGAAAGATGACAAGAACTGCTGGAGTATGGGAAAAATAAGTTGTGCAAAGTTACTGGAGTACAGATTTGCTTCTAGCAGTATCTGCTAGTACTAAGAGCTTGTGTTTTCACAGGGAGGGAGCTACTACAGGAAAGAGGTGTCAGTTCATGACAGACATTCATTGTTAAGAATCTCCTGGTGAATCCGTATTTAATTCATTCATGGTTGGTTTGGTTATTTCACATGGAAGAAGGGGCCCGTTAAGTTAGGGTTGCCAATGGTGACATCTGAAAGCATACAGAGGTATAAAAGTTCCATCTGCAGAAGGTAAATCAATGGTTTATATGTGCTAAATTGTTTCATTTTATCCTTTTTTTTTTTCAGGGTTGCATTTTAGGCTCACGGTAGTTGGAGACCAGCTGTGTGATCAAATTATTGTAGCCTGGCTCGCAGCAGGTTCTCCTTTTTTTGAGTTTTCCTGGATGGAGATTTATTAGAATAGAAGCTGTCCACAAGATAGGAACTATTAAAGTAGGAATCATGACTTGCACTGTGTAGACTATTGCAAATAGTTCCCAGGGGAATTAATAAGGTTGAAGCCTAAGTAAAACATAAAACTCTTCATTACATTGTGTTCTACTTTTTTTTTTTTTTTTTAAAAAAAAAAAAAAGGATTTGGATCAAAAAAAACCCCAAACTTTTTTTTTTTAGCCTGTGTTTTTAAATTAACACATTGTAAAATTACTTAAAATATTTTTATGAAGTCATACCTTTTTGTTCCTCGGATGGTTATAAATGTAAACTACTATTTTTCCATATCAAATTAATTCAGATTTGGAGTTTTTAAGATGGGGACTCTCTCTTACTGTGTTTTTAATGTTCCCAGCACAATGTGAATATCCACACTAATAGTATGAATTGTAAGTTATGTGTATGATTTTTTTTTTTAAAACCTAAACCATATAAAAAATAAAAGCACCACTTAATTTTGAAATCTTATTTGCAAAGCGGTGGTATTAAAATAGAGATATAATTCGTATTATATCAAGTATGTAACCATCAAATCCTATTCCACAGAGAGCATGTGATGAAAGAGTATTCATCTGATACCTAATGATAATCCTATACAAATATCCTGTTGTGTTCTCTGTAGCATATTTATGATCTTGTTGTGTCTGGTCCAAGTTTCTTGACATTCTGAGTACCCCTTTGGGGAAATATGACATCTTGCAGTAATGTACGCTGTGCATGTCAAAAAACAATGCCAAGCTGCTTCTGCTACTCTGAGTTTTAAAAGTGGAAAGAGCAGGCTGCTCATTTTCTAACATATGCAAGGACGGTGATGTTTACAATACCAGCTGGAAAAGCAAGTACTTGTACAAAACAGTGTGTAGAGACAACAGAGCAGGAGGAAGGGAAAAAAAAAAACCCAACACTCAAATTTTATATATAAAGAAGCACTGAAAGTAGGAAAAAGGAGATCTTGGATTTTGGCGGTACCCCCAAACCTTACAGGCCAAAATAAAATGGCTCTGAAATACTTGGGGCTGTGGTACATATAAAGAGCTTTGTATTGCTAGTTTCATGTCTTTCCATTTATTAAAGGCACTCCCCCAAAACAAAACACTTCACCCCCAAGAAAACCACCCCAAAACCTAAGTAAAAATGAAAATGTTAGTAAGAAATAAAATAATTACTGGGCACATATGTGGAATAGAATGTGACCTGGTTAGCTTCATGAAGTCTTTTTATCTAGTATTAAGAAATAAATTATTAGATAAGGTAAATAAAACCTTGTAAGTCTTAGAAAACTTAGCTCTAGAGGGTTTGATGATTTCAACACTGAATATCATAGTTCAGCTAAGAATCAGCTCTAGCTTGCTTGTAGTATAAATTATGTCATGAAAATTTCTGTCCTGATGTGATTACATTGCTTAGAATATTTCAGCAGGTTCATCTAGAGCTAGTCCAGATATTTCTGTATTTCCCCAAACCTACTATCCTTATAATACTCTACGAATATTTAGAACTCAGGAGAGCATTACCATGATATTTTGTGAATAAAATGACACTTAGCTACATGTGATTTCCAGCACTTATCCAGTATTTGGATAGCAAACCAAATCTGAGTAAAATATTCTGTCTTAAACAGCAGCTTCTCAGTTTTCTGTTTATAAACAGACATGTAAGTTGTCTCCTGAGTGATATTTATGTTATCTTCATAAGTCTATTTTTTGGCTATCCATGTCTTTATTTTTGGTTTGCATTCACTTAGAATCAAGAAAACATGAGTACATGCATTAAATTTATAATGCTAACCATCTGAGCTGCATGGAAAACTTGAGAAGAATCTGTGTAAATGTAGACTGATCTGCTCTGTGTCTTCTTCATTTATTCTGTCTTCACTCTGTACTGCAGCAACAATCTCATTTTCATGGTGTGAGACCATTGTGTAAGTCAAGCTGTCTAAGTAAAAGCAAAACAAAAAACCCAAGATAGATATTTACAGCAGCATTTAACAGCAGTTTCAAAGCTATATAGGAACAGTTCAACATGTCCTGTGGAAGAAACCATCCTCTTTTTTTATTGGTAGAATAATGGAGTGTCTTTCAGGAAAAAAAGGTAGGTGCTTAACACATTTTGAAAACCCAAGAATGTGATTTCAACACCTGAATGAACAATTAGGATCCTAATTTAAAAACAAACAACAAAACAACTATATCAACCATATATAACATATTGCAGGTTGAAGAAATCATTCTCCTAAATTATAATAGTCAAAACACTTGCTGATTTTAAACTAGCTTCTTTGGAACCACATGTCTCAGCAGTGTAAAATGAAGCTACTGTCATTCAGAGACAGACTAAGTGTCAATCAGCATGTGATAATGTAAAAATTGGGGTAATCTACTTTTGGATTTATTGTTTAAAAAAATTACACAGCTCTTTGTAGGAGTATTTTCTCTGTTTCATTCAGAAAAAATTTAAAATAAAGAATTCACATAATTCTTTTTTTTATCTTACCTCTAAATTAATTAGTATATTACTATCAAAAGCATTGGTAATGCTATTCTGTCAAAATGGTCAGTATGAGAATCAAGCTGTCTTTTCAAATAGGGAATAGGATGGATAATCTAGACACATGAAAAATAGTTTAAGATATCTTTTACTTTTTTTTCTAAATTGATTTATTAAACTGAACACTGTGCAATGAGATTCAATGCAGTTTTGTGGAGCATTTAGATAAATACTGACTGCAATTCAAGTTCATACTCCACATTTCATAGTCTATAAACAGAATAATTAGACATGACAATCACTGGATCAAAATATGAAAATTGTTGGTGACTTTGCATCGAATGCTACCCCTGAGAATGAAAGATGTTATACAATATGTAAAAAAAAACCATGATTTTTTTTTTTTTTCTGTTCTTCCTCTTCAGTTGGATAAGAAATAAGAACAATGGAACAAGATATAAAGACAAAGGAAATATATGCAAATTCATCAGCGATACAGAAAATGACTGACTTAAGAAAAATATGGGTGAATGACTGATTCCAGAATTAAAAATTAAAACCTCAAAATATCACTGAACCAAAAAATCAAAACCCTATACAATAAAATGATCAGGACATTAGACAAAATAAAATATTTACAGCAAAACAAAATGAGATATTTGAAAGAAGCAGAATGTTTAGTATTAAAAAATGTATTTTTTAAAGAACTTTAAAACTTAATTTACATTGTCTCTGTCTGAAAGCACAAAATGGATATTAGTTAGTTTATATTACAGACATCACTCTGAGATGTGTATGGAATGAAATTCACACCCTACTACTGAAATAGAAGTGACTGCACTGTGGAGGTATACAAACGAGAATTTAGATCTTCCAAAGACGGTAGTAGACAGTGCATTGTAGTACAAGGACTGAATTGGCTTCTGCAAATTTTGTAATGCTAAGCAAGAAAAATAAAGATGTCTCATGCAGGAGCAAGTTTTTGGGATTATTGAACACCTACCAATACAATGGAGCCTCATGGAATATTTATCACATTTTTTCCCTGTTATGTAAATAGGACATTAACCCCACTGAGCCACTTGAGGTAAAACAACATATTGATCAAGCACTCAAACATCAAGCTCCTCGGAGTGTTATATTTTTTCTTCAGGGATAAAAAAAAGAAGTATTTTATTTTGAGGCCTGCAATTTCTTTTAACATGAATATTTTCACTAGAACTTTTTGAAAATATTTCCTTCAGGTTTTTACTTCTTCCTGTGATTCATGTCAGGATTTTTGCATAAATATTTGAAGGATCTGATAACAAAATTGTGTTTTCCCTAATGGTATGTGAAAAAAAAAAAAAATCTTGGTTAGATAGGATATTTCATTGATGAGAAGAAACTGTCAGAGGGAAATATGTTCTTTATAAAGATTTAATATAGACTTTTGCACATTGTGTTGAAAAGCAATTAAAGTTCAGTAACTGACTGATAGTTCTATAGATTGCTTATAAAATATGGAGTAAAATAAGACTTAGTCCTTTCCATTTATAATGGTAAACTGTTATAAAACCACGAACAAAAATGAATCAAAATCTTATCCTTATTTAAAATAATATCAGCAATAAATTGTAAATTATATAAAGAAAACCAGACACAGAAATCTTCTAAATATTAATTTAAGGCTTCTGGGAAATTAATATAATTAAACAATGAAGAATTAGTTGCTGGTTTTTTAAGAAAGATGTAGAGGATAGATTTTGTTCTTACTCTGTTCTTCCACACTTAACAGTAGCTCAGTCAAATTCTGTGGATGCAGCCTGCAATGGAACAAGATGAATACTGGAAAAATTGCTGGTATATATGGTCTGACTTAATATCAGTGGTGTAATTTACTGCCTTGAAGCTTAAATGGAATGCAAAACATGGTAAGCATTGCATAAACAAGGAAAGAAACTTTTAATGTTCAAACATCTTATACGACACAAAAAATTTATTTAAAATATCTCACATACAAAATGAGATATGAAAGATATTACGACCTGAATCAGTAACTGACATATTTTAACCTGATGTGTATTTATTCTACATACATGTATTCTATACATATGTGTGAAAATATTTGTATATCTGACCCCATATTTTTTTATTGTAGAAAATTTTGCAAGTCACTGTGACTGTAGCTGAAAGATGCAAGAGAGATACCAAAGATACCAAAATCCATAATGTTAAGAATTAAAGACCTTCCTCAAATACTAAACTATTAGGAAAAAGGAGATAAGGAGGTAAGGGGTCATTTTTAGTCTAAAAGTAGTAATGATATAATTAAAATTTAAGAGGGAGGGCTATGGTATTTGATCCATTCAACTATTAAAATATCAGTGAACACTGTATCAGGAGACAGTCCTAGTCCTTTAAACTTTGTTAAGGAAAGATTAATGGTTAACATTCTATAGTTGTAACATTTTCTTTCTCAAAACCCACTTTGTTGTGTGAAATGTGTTTTGCTACATAAACGATACACTAAAGCATAGAAACTGGAAAGATTTTCAGTGTAATCAAAGAACTGTTCAATTTAGTTAAGCTGAGATGACTTGTTTCAGAATTTTTATTTTACAAAATGTTTCTAAACTCTTTTTAGTTTTTGTAGAGATTTAAAATAAAATTTGAAAAGTTCAATTATTTAAAAATAAGGAAACTCTAAATTTTGATCACTTTTAAAGTCTGTACCTCTCCCATCACCAATAACCTATTTTTGAGTACATAAGAATTATATCGATATATTTTTCAGTAAGAAAATAAAGATCTCTTTAGTGAACAGTCAGGCATTTTTGAAAGTTTAAGTAATAAAATTTTTCTTGGCTTATTTTGATATGTCAGGTAAATAAAGAGGAACTCCTACCTTAAGACAGTAATTTCACTGAAGAAACTGCTAAAATGATCAGGAGGAAAGAAAGAGTGATTTATGTGACACAGCTGTCTGAGTTCTGAGGTAAAGGTTCAGTAGTTCCTACATTATAGTTACCTATTTGAGTATACGGTTTTTAATCAAAGGAGCTGAGCTTCTTATAGCTGACACTTAGGAAGCAATTCTGGCTGCTCAAATTTCACATCCTATTGAAGATGTCAATAAAAAACTAACAGTCCATGAGACAAGAAGGCATTTTTAAAGATAAAAAAGTAAAGAAAAGCATATGACTAATACCATGTATCAATGTGTTAGTATATTTATTATTATTTACAGTTGTATAATTATCACTGCTAATAATAATGACATAACTTTTATTCCCTGGTTAGTAAACAGTTCCTCTAAAGACTCGTAGGAAGACTTCTGAATGATCTTATACTGGAAGACAGCTCTTCATGACCAATAATTTTGTGTGAGCATTGTTGGGTGATGGAAGTTTGGAAATGCCCTTCTTGAGGAGGTGGAACAAGAGCAAGTGGGCTGGGCCCCAGGATGGGCAGAAGGTGGCCAAGCTGTGATACATCCCTGTGTTCGACAGGTTTTATTTTCCAGTTCATGAAGAAATCACTTTGATTTGCTAGATTATTGTAATTCTCCTCATTACTGTGGCATCCTACTGTAAGAGACTATGTTGGACTGTGTTTGTCTTGACATTGCTGCTGCACCACTACCACTTCCTGGCCTCAACATTCTGTCTCAGTTGGAGGAGTACACTCTGAAGGAGACAAATTGTCCCCAAAGAAACCACCATATCAGCCTGAAGCTAGAACAACAACATCCTTAGCAGTGTCTGCCAAGCTTTACTTGTGTGCAAGCCGGGTAGAGAGAAAATCAGGGTAAGGAAGATGTGTGGAGGCCTAAGAAGCTGCAGGTCAACACCCACCCCCTCCCCCAGCACAATCACTGTCAACATCTTGGTATGCATGCATGGAGGAATATAGGATGGCATGTATGACAATGAGTTCCATGGAAATGGGTGAACTCTGAAGAAATTGTGGGGTTTGGGACAATAAAAGGACTGTGTACTCCTCTCTTGGGGCTCGGAGCTGGGATTTTGACATCATCTCTCAGCGGAGCGGGGGCTTAGAGCTTGGAGCACCATCACCTGTACTAAGACCGAGCCAATAGGGCATCACTGGATTTGTGGTGGTGGTGACTGATCTTGCTGCATCTCTTCCATTTCCTTGCTTAGGTATTCTGACCTTTTCTTTCTTCTTCTCTCTGTCCTATTGCTGTTATCCCATTGTCATGGAAATAAATTTCACAAGGTTGTACAGCATCTGACCTCGTTTGTGTCTTAATCTCACTCTTGGGATCATATCAAAACCTCCCCCAACATTGGATTGGGACACCTACCTCTACAACTACTTTAAATTAATTTCTTTACAAGTACCTAAGACCTTTATGTGTTGATTTCTGCATATATGGCAATTTTATTCAAAGAAGAAGATTGCTTAGATTGGTTTGCTTCTGAACTTGTGCATTTTCATTTCTTGTAAAATTATTTAACTTCTGATTAACATTCTGTAAGACGCCTTTCAGTTAATTTTTAAATACTATTCTTTTTTATACATAATTTATAATATCTTTTATCTTTTTATTGAAACTAACTACATAACATTATTTTGGGGTTTTTTTCTAAATTCAGGACAATAAAGTTCTGAAGTCTTTTTTCTTAGTGCTGGGTCTATTATTTGCATACTATCTACTCATGTATTAGGACTCAAGCTCTCTGAAATTGCATTTTGAATCCAAAACTTAAAATGTGTTGCAAACTTTTAAAATATGTTGTATTTCTCCTTAATTTCATTTACAGAAATGATTCTTATAAAAAATGAGTTCCATTTAGGAATCTTAATAAAATAGTCTGAGAACTGATTTGTTTTTCCTCACTTAAACATGGTACATTAAGTCTAATGATTTACATCCAGCAGAATTTAAAATATACCTTACTTTCAAAGATTGTGAATATGACTTACTTTCAAAGCAAGACATCACAATCTTGCTTAAACATTTTCCATGTTGCTACTCTATTCAGTAGGATTTCAGGTGTTTTGGTTTGCTTTATCCTCTTGTTACTCATTGTCTTGTCTATAGTTCTCTGTTTTGAGACTCTTGTAGATATTTCACAGAATCACAGAATGGCTGAGGTTGGAAGGAACCTCTGGATGTCATTTTGTCCAACCACCCTGCTCAAGCAGAGTCACCCATAGCCAGTTGCCCAGAACCTTATCCAGATGCCTTTTGAATATCTCCAACAATGGACTACCTTTCTTTCCAGTACTCAGTTACGCTCACAGTAAAAATACATTTCTTAACATACAGACAGAGCTTCCTGTGTTTCAGTTTATGCCCAGTGCCTCTACACATTTTGAAAGATATGCATTAGAAGCATTAGTGGACAGTAAGGGAAAATACTTGCAAGAGAGAGCAAGAAGACAGAAATAATACAGGTTTAATGTCTTTGGCTTTTGGAATATCTCTGCAAACTAGCTACCTGCTTCTATTAAACTATTTGAAAGATGTATGTGAATTTCAGCACAAGACCTAAAGAACTGTACAAGATTCCAGTGAAATACCAGGTGAAGACACCTAAAACTGATGATGTGTATGGGTTTGTATATTGTTCTGCATTCTGCTAATTGTAACAGTCAAAGAAACAACAAGAATAAAAATAACTTAATGTTCAAGAGGGTTATTAATAGTAAATTATTAAAGTGTATGTCACAAAACAAGACAGTTTTGCAAGAATTTAAATTGCATGTTAATGAGTCAGAATCCTGCAATTGACTGTCCAGTGGCCTTAAGAGGGCATGCAGAACAACACTTTGTGTGGAGGTGCCGTGATCCTGGCCTTTTAGGTTTATTTATGTCATTAAAATTCAGTGTGCCAGAATGTTTTCTAACATAGTTTTCCTGACAAGTGTAGGGAAGATTAGAAAATCTCATTTCAGACTGTGTTTACCCTATCCACAAACCCTCTTGTATAGTTATATTTAAGTTCTCCAAGGTGACAGAGATGTTCAATATGAAACCAAATAGCAATTTCAATATCTAAAAGATTCTCTGGTGAGCTATCACCAGTAATTCCCTCCAGAATCACTTTGTTCAGGTACAGAGAAGAGAACACACCATGTACTTGCACTGTCACGACACTCATCATTCTTCTCCAGTGACAGTGAGTCACTGGAGCATCCACAAGCAACTGTGAATACATAATATGTCTTCTTTAAAAGCATACCAGAATATCAGATCCCAAGCTGGTACTGAATCACTTCTGCTCCTAGCTAATGATATCTGCTGGGGAAAAAAAAATAAATTGCTGTGTCAATTTGCAAAAAATCAGTTTAATCAATTAGCTAGTAATACAGTGATTGTAATTGTCATAACAATTTTAAAGAGCTGTTGAGAACATCTGTGACTACTCTTACAAAACAAATAACTCCTGATATTTCACATTTTTTGAAAATGTTTCATTTTGCAAATGATTATGTTTCATAAAAATGTGGAAATAATGTAAACACTGCTTCTAGTTAAATAAACTAGAATAGAAAATTATTAGAACCATGGCTAATCACATACAGAGGTCTATGACAGTGTGAAAATGCATTATGTTTAATAACCATAAAATCTCCAAAAAATTCAGAGATCACAAAAAATAATGCAAGCCTGAACTTCTTTCCTACCAACTCTGAATTACATGTATAGCACTATGTGTGTGACTGTTTTTGTCGAGAGGTGTGAAGTGCTCAGGCATAGACAACAGGCCCAAGCCAGAGCTGACCTATAGATGAATCCTGTATATTTTATAACTGATAAGCATTGTGCTAGTAGGTATTGTACTAAGTTATAACAAACCACTTGCGCTGATGTAAAAAGTGCTAAAGCATTGAAATACTGAAGCCTGAACAACAGGCCCCAAGCCGAAGCTGTTTAGTGTATAATCATTAACAAAGTGTGTAAGCTCGCTAGTGACAGATGAAGCTTAGACAAAATATAATCAGTAGTGAGGAGAAGTTGTATCCAGCTTCCCTTGTTTAGCCTTGTTCAAGGCTGAGAACCCAGATATTTGGCCTTGTTAAAAACTCTCTTGGTTTCCCCTCCTGAGCCCTGTCCAGGCTTTGGGTGGAATCCAACAGGAGAATGAAACCAGAAATTTTCCACTCAAAACAAAAGTGCCAGCTATTCTGGCCTGTCAATCGCTGGTATATAAGGCTGGGCCCGTTTGCAGCGACTTTGGACGCCTCACCTATGGGTGGAGGCACCGCGTAGGATTTCCCCCTTGCCGGGACAGGCTCTCCAAACCCTCGCTGTAACCGGGGCTGCCCAGACACTGCGGGTCTGGGTGATGGGAACGTGTGCAGGTGGTGATGGATCTTTCTTAATCACTATCCTCTCTCACAGGTAGTAATGATTTAATGCATTACCCTGCATTTTCCTGTTTGTTGCTTTAGGTGCACTATTCTGTCTTTTCTTACTGCATGTTTTCTGTATTACTCTGTTACGTTGTACAATACGTCTACTCTTTTCACTCTGGTGTCTGAGTTTAATTGTTATCTTTAATCAGCAAAACAAGGTGTCATTGATAAGCACATTATTTGAAGATGGAGTTACATCACTATCTACAGCATATGTATAAAGAGGATATTTTTCAGCATATTCCCATTTTTGGTGAACTTTCACTCTCGTTCTCTTTTTTCATTATTATTTAACTGTTTAAATGCAATTGTTTATCTGAATTTGCCACACTTATTCCTTATCACATTTATTCAGAGACAGTCTGTCACAGGGTTTGCAAGGAGCAGAATTTTGTCTTCTCTGTCACTTGATTCTTCAAAGATAGCAGAGATCAGTGATGATCTTTAAATAATGACTCACAGAGTACTGGGAATGCAAATTCCAGAGTAACCAACAAAGTAGAAGATACATCACTGTTTCCAACATGTTGTACTATTTTTAAGTAGGAATGAAGTGATACATAAGCCATGCATTAAACATTGGAATAAATTTCAGTGCCCACAGTAATTATTTCCACTGTTAAAATCTTAAAATGTTTAAGGCTTGTTTAATCTTTAAAACTGTGAATCACATGGGCAGTGTAAGAATGTGAATAGGCACTAACACTTTTAGGTGTGAATTTATGAAAAACTTGCACGAAGTAGTACATAACAAATCCAGATAGATAGTGCTTAGTGCAGTCCATCCAAGCTAACTGATTTCCATCCTATGTTTGGAACGGATGCCAAATTTCAAGCTAAGTCTGATTTTTGTTGTTTCTGTTATTCTTTTAAGTGACCTTGTTTACAATTAAACTGTTGAGTGATGTCCCTTAATTTTCACCAGTTTGAACCTATAATTACAGGTAAAGGGTTTTAGGCATGACGTACAGAATACTCTCAAAATGCTGAATTATGAGAAACTGTTGTCCAAATTCTGTTTTTCTAACCTCAACTTTGAGAAATCTAAAACAGTCTAAATAGTGTAAGTAAGGGTGGTGCAGCATAAGGCTAACTTGAACTTCCTTTCTTCCCATGTTTTCATATATCTTCAACAAAATCAGGAACTACCTCTGCTCTGCTCCACAGTGTCAGGGTCATAGCTTTACTATGTGGGAAGTTGCTACTGTACTAATGGGTTATTAAAAAAAAATTCTAAGAGTGACTACAGAATTAATAACAAAACCATTTACAGCAGTGAAGCATGAAAAGATAAATACTGTGGGAGAAAGATTTACACCACATAACTGTAAGTATCTAGTGCAGGGACTCAGAAGAACACAGACTGAAGGTTTGTACCCTTTTTTCTATGGCATAAATTTGGAACTGGAGGTCTTAAATTTTGGGTCTTCCAAGGTGGCTACTTCCATGATAAATGCAGTAAATCTGTCTGGAGGGTTGGTTACAATATGTTTTATTTACCTAAGTGTAGAGGAGGTTATGATGATCTTGGCATACATAATTATTTGCATTTTTTTAAAATGTTTTGGTAAGTTTCAAGAGAGATGTTTGGTCCATGCCCTGTTAATCAAAGATCTTATTTCCAGTGTCTTTCTACTGTACTACCCTTCAGTGTCAAGCCCATTTTCTCTGCTTCCAATAACTGCTCTGTCACAGGCTCTTCAGCCTGGTAGTGTGGGACTCAGATTTGCCCTGAATTCTTTTCATTGGGCAATAGCCCACCTTCTGAGCAAGTTATTTCTGGATAAGTTGGAAGAGTCCTGTCATTTTTAAGGCAGCCAGGTGCCATAAAATCTCAGTGGGAGCAAGAAACCACTGTCCTGTGCAGAAGTAAATGACCGAAGATCACTGAATAGACAGAGCCTCAATGTCAGGCAGAAGTTCCCAGACCCTTAGCCACAGGTAAAATTATGTATAAGCAGGGAAGTTCTCATACTACTTGAAGTGTGCGTGTGTGTGTGCACATGTAATAAACCAACAACCAGAAAACAAATAATCAGAAATGTATAGCTAGGAGTAATAACAGCTTAGGTGGCTGTTTGAAAAATGCAAAAATAGAAGATGGTTTCTTATTTATAGAATATACAATTGTAGAGTTGTGGTAGCATAGTTTATTGTCTAAAAACACCATCTAACAAGGTTTCTTCTGTCACTAAAATCCCTTAAAATATTTGATTTTCTTACTCTGTTCTGTAAGACAATATAATTTATCTCTTTAAGTACTTTGTACCACAGTGCCAGAGGTGGTTTGCAGTTTGTGGTATAGAGTTTTTGTGACCCCTTCTGAATTTAAGATTTATCACCAGCTACCTATTATATGAACACTTGTGACCAAGCAGCCTCGTCCAGCCCCTTAGGCAGTGTAACATAGCTGAAAGTTCTACTTATTTTTTTCTCTAAGCACAGGTCTAGATTAATTTTCTTCATTCTGAAATGCATAGTTTAGTGCTTCCTCACAAAATATGGTACTTTTAGCCTATTCTAAATCCCAAACTGGCTAAATAAGGTGGAGGATAGTTCCAACAAATGTAAAATTAGTTTTCACCTTCACTTTCCCATAAAAATCTGTTATGCCAGATGTTTCAGCCACTAACAAGGCAATTTAAGTATTGATTCACACTCTGAATGCCCACAGTACAGTGTTATATCAGTCATACATGGCACCAGCTTGAATAGTTAAAGACAGAAAGTGCTGAACTGCAAAAGAACTCTGTAGAATTTTAAGATGCAAATTAATTAGTCTAAATGATGCTAAGAATTAAATAGCCATTTTCAGTCAAATCTGCAGTTATCTCTCAGGACTATGACTTCTTTGTTAGACTACTATTAAAATTAAATTCATGCCGAATGTTTTCTGTTTCTGGTTACTTGTAGTTTTCCTTTTATTTTACCTTCTTTCACCTCTTTTTCCTTCTGAATACCTAGAATCGCAAACCTCCTTTTCTTCTTTGCAATTTATATCTATATCCTTTGTCTCCCTAAACCAGAAAATATCCCACTGATGGTACATTCTACTCCAGAAAAGATACTGAAGCTCAATAGCACTGCTCAGGGTTATCCCATTTGTTCTACCCCCATAGTTTTTATTCTTTTTCTTCTATGCTCTGCACAGTCCAGGAGAGGATCAAGAAAAGGACAGGTCAGGGAGCAGTTACTTAGAGTAAGTAAAAGACCAGCAACAAAAACATTCCCTAATGGACTGAGTCCAGTAAAGATAAGTTTTAGTCAATTAAGTGTCTTTTTTTGTTGACAACCCCATGAGCAACAAACAAAAGCACTACCTTTGATGGCATGGAATTTTAATGTATAACTGCAATGGGCAAGAGTTATTAGAGCTATGAAGAATTTTTTTTTAAAGAAAGGTTAAATATTTATCAGGACTTGTACTGATACAAAGACCTTTTTACGTTTAGATTATTCTCCTAGTCTGGTGGTACTAAAGACAGGAGGCAACCTGAAGATGATGTAAATTCTAACTGTTCTTAGTATTAATTTTAGAAATTCAAAACATTGCCTTATCAGTCAACCTGTGCCTGCTACCACTGAGAATCTAGATTGGAACCAATAATAAGATTGGTAATAATAGTGTAGGAAAACATGTATTACAAAAATAGAAATGCTGCACTTGACAGTTGTAGGAGTTTTACTATGAAAATCAAGAGGGATGGTACTTTTTCCTTTTCAGACATTCTCCTGATTATATGCTAGCTAAGTGAGTGTTTCACTTTTTAAAAAGAATGTTTTTATTGGCAAAGTATAGGTGTACTGCAGCCTGTATTCCAGGAACACCTGTCCTTTTAAATAAAAGGTTTTATCCTTGAAACTGGTCTGCAGACTCTTCCTTATAAGCAATAGATTTTCTGCTGTTGATAATATTGCTTGAGTTCCTTACTTTCTGTGCATCAGATGGCTATTCTATGTCCAAGGGTATCAAGTTTTCTGCAGAACTTTTCCATTTTGAGAACAGGGAAGAATCAAGGTAAATTTCTTTCAGATAATGTGAAAAAATTAACATAAAATGAAAATGAAAATCCTAATACACTTTCAAAACTGAACAGAAGTTATTTAATTATCCAAACTGTGGCAATGGGCCCATGCATGTACACATTTCCTGTATATGTAAATTAAATCAAATAAATTACAAAGAATTGGAATTGGAGATAAAAATAAAGAAAACTATTCCATTCCACCAGTTTTATTAATCTATAAAATAATGGCAATTTGCAAACCCACCACAAACCTTTCTGACTGAATTATTTTTTCTTTGTCACTGTAATAGGAAATAAAGAGAGAACATTCTCCAAAAAGGTAACTTCATTGGCATCCATAAGCATTAATATTGGGATATTAAAGAGCACATTTTCAAAGGCATAGGAGAGAGGGAGCTACAAAGAAATAGTAACGTTAAAAACAAACACATTTTAGAAAGTAAGAAATTGTAAGTAGTAGATAAAAAGTAGAAAAACAGTGTTTCAAAATGCAGTGAATAATCTAGATATGATTCTTGGTTTTGTCAATGTGATCAGCATTTTTATCTGAAAAAGTCTCTTTCTATACTCAAAGTTTAATATATCTGCTATCAGAAGCAACTTTCAATTGTCATTGTGTTTCTGCAAGCTCTGTGAGGGGTATACTTTATTCAGTAGGGTATTTTGAGGGTTTTTTTGTTTGTTGTTTTGGGGTGTTTTTTTCTGGTTAGGGTTTGTTGGGTTTTTTTGTTTGTTTGTTTGTTTGTTTGTTTTTTGGTTTTGTTTTTGTGAAAGTTTCTTCCTGCCCTGAATTCTTAAAAAAAGACAGCAGATATTTGTAGATATGCAAAATATAACCAAGTGTTTTGTAATTCTCAGTGACTTAGAGCTCTCAGTGACTAAAACCATAATCCTGGCCAGAACTCTGTAGAAAAAAAGACATATTTGTCTACAAGGTCCTGGACACAGATCTCAATATGCACCTTGAGTGTTGACTTAAAAAGCTATGCTTGCACTGAGCAAAACCTAATTGCCTAACATTTGCCAGATACTTTTGGGCTCCAGACAGGAGCCATTCAAGAGCTACCTTTGATTTGCCACCATTTTTGCAACTACTACCAAAGGCAAAGATTTCTTTTCAGGGACATGGAACTGTAAAAGCATTACTTGAAATTCTCACATCAATATTATATTCAGTGTGGGTTTTTTCCTTTCTTTCTTTGTCTCTTACTGATTGATCTCAGTAAGAACAAAGTTTGAACAAATTCAGTTGTGAATTTGAATGTGCATGTCACCAAGTTTGAAATAGGTACACCTATAGGATCATAAGTTAATAGGATAATTCTAGGTGGAAGGGATCTAAGGAGTCTCCAGTCCAGCTTCCTGCTCACAACAGGGTCAGCTCTGGGGTCTGGCTTTTTTGCTCAGGGCTTTGTCCAGCTGGGTCTTTAAAACCTTCACAGCTGGAGATTGCACAGCCTCTCAGGGCAGCTTGTCCCACTACTGAGCTGTCCTCAGTGATAAGTATATATATATATATATATATATATATATATATATATATATAAAGCTTATATCCTTATATCCAGCCAGAACCTGTCTTGCTCCAGTTCATGGCAGTTATTTCTTGCTCTCTCATCATGCACCATTGTCAAGAGCCCATCTTCATCTCCTAAATCACCTCCCCACAGGCACTGAGGATCTGCTGTAAGGTGCCCCTGAAGACATCCCTTCTCCATGCTGAACCAGTCCTGGTCCTTCAGCCTCTCCCCACAGGGCAAGTGCTACAATGCATGTTGCCTCTCTCAGTGTCTTGTTGGCTCTCTCCTGAACTTATTCTAGTTAACTGAAGTCTTTCTTGCACTGCATCCCTGAATACTGCAGCATTCAGGAGCAGTTCTTGATGCCAGGGATGTACTCCTGCCTCTATTCTGGAGAACCCCCAAGGAAGCACTAGCTGTAATTCTTCAGAGTCTGGAAACTAAAAAGGCTGCTATTAAAATGTGTTGGTCTGAACACCGCATGGAGTGGCGTCTCATGCAGTTGGTATACGAAGTTCTGTATAGGTGTAGATTTAGCCTATGAGTACCAATATATTCCTTTAGCAGTTTTCTTCCTAGATGTTGTTGTACAACTGAAATACTATGTTAATCAAGCGTGTAACCCAGTATCTGTATAGAGGGTTTAGGTATGTTACATTCAAGACGTTTTTGTGAAGGTTAATAGACAGTTTTTGCCAGCCTTGGCCCCTCAGCTATCTGTGGGTAGGTCTACATTGCAATCCAGGATGTTCAGTTCCTTGCAGATATGATTACTCAACATTAGCCTACCCAGATCAGCATCTGGTACAGAAAGAGGTATCAGCTATGCAAACGGCATACTCCCTACGCTGATATCCAAAGCTATAAAATTAAAACATGTGCCGTACTCTGAGGTGCAGGATAGACAGTTTTAAATCCCTGCATGACATCAGTGTAAGAATGACACCTGGCTTCATTAGAAAGTATCCCCCAAAACACTGTTTTAACAAAGAAAGATCTCTGAGAGACACCCTACTTTTGCCCTCTTCTACTACATTCTGCAGGCAGAAGGATGCTCATATTCCTGTTTACCACCCAGAGCAGTAGTGGAACAATCCCATCACAGCTCCATCATTTCTTTAGGACTTCCAAATACTATTTCAATACTTCAAAAGGTATAATACTATATAGCACAGTACTATGTAGTATAGTACTAACATTCTGAAAGTCTGTGAGCTTGTCTCTGTCATGTTCTGTGACAGTGGAGAGCCATCTCTTCTGTCAATGCTGGGACCGTTTCCTTCCTCTTTCTGGGCTGCAGCTGAAATGAAGGAGGCAAATAGCTGTAAGAGGTGCTCTCCCAACCACTACAACAGTATATGTCAAGAAAGAAGCTGCTGCTCAGTGGTTGTTTCCCCTCAAAGAACCTGGTCCAGGGAGTGGATATAAGTACATTCAGAGTCTGTAGTAGACCAAAGGTCCTTTTTTTGCCACCTACCATCCTCCTGCTGGCGGTAGCCAAAGGCAGGTAATTAAGGACAATTTTAATAAACAGGGAATTACTTGAAGCCTTCCTCTATTATTCTTGATCAGCAAAAAATACTTCAGGAATTTTCTAAACTGGACAATACATCTGGACCGTCATGTCTGATAGTCACTCATAGACCATCCTTTGTTTGTTTAATGTATTTTAAAACATGGTTATTCTTGTTTTCCACAACATCCACTGACAATGAGCTCCACAATTTAATTATGTCTGTTTGATTTAGCTGCCTGTCCCCAGGTGTCCTCTTACTCTATAGTTATTCAGAATTTCCTGCTGACATTAGCTATGCAGCTGATGATTACGAAGGAGTAAAAAGCATTTGTAGTGATAGTTAAAACTGAGCTTTGGAAATTATTGCATTTTACCAGTGAGGGGAAAAAAGCCCACAAAACCCAAGAAATATTATTTCTGCTTATCTTAAAATACTATAGGCACAGAATGTTTAAATATAGATTGTGAAAACCATTGTATGTGATGGGAACTCTTCAATTCATCATGTATTTTTTTAACTAATGTTATCAAGCAGTGCAGCCTGGAGATCTAACTGGGAGAGATCCTGTATTTTTTACGCTAAGCTTGAAATACATTCTACAGAATCAAAAGTTAAATTTCTCATAGTACCAGTTTAACTTAGCAATATGACTGAGGCAGAAAATACTGAGTAGCATGCAGTTTATCGTGTCATGGATTTTTCAGATACGACCTCTATGATTTTGTATTTTATGTGGTCATAAAAAAGATCCCATTGCTGTTCTTTGTAGCCGAATGAATTTACTCTGCTCTCCTTGGAAAAGTTTTCTCTCCATTTAGCATTATGCAATATAGTTCACACAGCTCAGCTGCTGCCCTCTAATTCCAGAAGGGGATGTGCTGCTTCAGTTTCATATGTTTACAGTACATGAAAGATTTGCAGACCTTTGTCACACAAAAATATTTTAAATATATGCTAATATTATATTTATAATAGATGTGTGAACTACTAAACGATTTCAAAACACAGCCAGTGATTCAAGATAGTGGACCATTCTGTAATTTTACCAAATGACTAATTGTCTCAAAACCCAAATCTGAATTGACATTTCATAATAGGATGACTGAATCTGGTAACTTAAACGATCAGGTATTTAGCTGGGCATAACTACAGCTCCCTGATATTGGATGCCATCTCCAGCAGAACTTTAAGGAGACTGAGGTCTATGCTATCCTCTCCAGAGCATCACCTGTATTGAAAAATAACAGTCCTTCTTTGCTATCTTGTGTAATGTTAATGTTCTGTACTGTTTCTTGACCTCCACCAAGTTCTTTAGAATGTGATGAGCAACTAACCCTAAAGCAGGACATAGAAATGTTGTTAAGGCAGTTATTGAGTTTTATTCTTACATGAAAAGAATACTTTCATGTCCTGCAGCTTCAAGTCCCGTAGCTTCAAGTCACTGCATTTCCTTGGCCACAATCTCAGTCTTTGACCAGAGAAACCTTCTCAGAGAAGCTATTTGTAAAAAAATAGTATGTTTTCATTAAGGAGCTTTCAATTCTGACTAACTGGCTTTTCCTTATGCAAATATATTAAAGCAAATATATTTCACCAAGATCTGTTAGACAGAAAGACTTCATACTATTGACATCGCCAAATTACATAGAGCACATGTCAGTGTGTAACATGCAATAACTGATATGGGCTCAGACGAAATGTTCTTTAACAAACAAGCACCTCCTAATTTTTCTGTATGTACTGATTTATATACTATAGTATTGATTTCATTCTGAATAAAATACCTTAGCTCTTTCTAACACAAATTTCAGCTCTCCATTGAATAACTCATACCAGTAAGAAAAATTTTGTTTTCTACCTAGATGCAGTGATATCCTTGTGTAAACAACAGTGAGAGTTTACAAAGAATCCAAATGAAAAATAGCCAGAAATTGACAGCTTGAGCACCAGTATTAGCACCCTCCTTGCTAATTGCTGCCATCACAAATTAATGGAAGTGTTTTAAATCTCCTGACAGTGGTTATGTAACGTTCTGTGGTTAAGGGAACTTGAGGCAGTGCATAACAGATGCCATCATTAATATGCAACTGCATATGCTTCCAGTGCACAAGTTTTTGTGTTTTTTTTTAAATTTTCCATCTTCGTTTTTTTCCTTTGCTATTTGAAAATAAGTCTTTAAAAGCCTTAGTTTTTGCTTTTCCATTCAGGTGTTTAAATTGAACTGTTTTAACCCTTTGCCTTTTTTCATGAGGGAGCATATTTAGACAGTACTCCAGAGATACGCTAAGTATCTATTCTTAATAGACCAGAACTAGTTATAATTTAACAGATTGTATATGATGAACAAATTATCTTTTACTGAGTCTTTTTTCCTCTCTGTTTCCTAAGAAACTTAAAAAAGAAAATAAAACTTTGGGAAACCAAGTGCTCTATTATCCCTACTGAATTTCAGCCTCTTACTTTGTCAAGGCTGAAAATCTATCTTGAGCTGAGTTCTGCTTCTTCATGGAACAAATTTTTTCTTCTTGAAAATTTTTATGGGTTTCATTTTAAGTAAAGGCCACGGGTACACTTACTATGTGACCTGACTATGCACACAAAAAGTCACCCAAAGCAACACATCCGTCCTCACTTTCTTTCTAGTGCCAATAATTAAGTATGGTAATGAAAGGAGAGACGAATTTTAAAAAGTTAATATAATATAAAGAAGACATTATTGTTACAGATTTTTATATAAAATTTGTCATGTCCCCTCTCTTCATCTCTTCATCCTTTCTTTTCCTACAAATGAGGACATTTTCAATCCTAGTTTGTGACTGTCTCCATTCACTCCTCACCCTCAGCTTTTTTCTCCCACTAACCAGGACAGCAGGAGTTTAAAACAAGGGAGAGTCTAAAAGCACCTTCATGACAAGGATACACATACTATCTTTCTGTCTCACAGATCACAGCTTGGTCTCTTCCAAGCATCTCTCCCTTTGCATCTCTCAGCAGTCTCCAACAGGGAATTGGTGTCACTTCTATTGGTGGAAAACAGTTGATGTTCATGTGCCTTAGGGACTTGGGGTTTATGCCTGAGTCACTGATGGGCATGTGACTGAGCACCGGTAAATTGGAGAGGACATCTCCAGAAAGAGAACTGCACAGCAGCACACATGAAAGACTTCCATCTTGCACATAGTCACACATTCAGGTGTGTTACCAGAGCTGCTCATGTTTTGATTTGTCCTGAATGATATGAGGGAGACTACATGAGTGGTGGCATGGAAAGGAGATAAGCAGAAATATGGCAGCCACTTCCCTTTCTCACTGATAGAACCAAATAACTGTTGTGAAGTGATAAAACTCTATTGAGCCAGAAACCAGCCTTGTGCTTCTGCTTGGGATTATACTGTTCCAGGTGTGCAGGGCTTGTGTTTCTCTGTAATACCTTACGCAACCCTTGCTGGTGCAGTTTTCCAGCCTGCTGTAGTTTCTCTGCATGCTGGCTTTTCCTTCCACTGCATCTGCCTGTCCTGCCACTTCAGTGTCATCCAGACACCTGGTGAGTGTGAATTCAGTCCCATCATCAAGATAATTTACAAGGACACTCAACAGCATCTGACCCAGGAGAAACTCCTGGGAAACTCTACATCTGATTTCTGCCAGTACAACTTTGACGCATTTACCACCACCCTTTGAGCTTGGTAGTTTAGATGAGTTTCTACCCAAATAGTAGTCCAACTGTCTAGCAGAGAGCTTGACAACTTGTCTATGGGGATGTTGTGAGAGACCATGTCAAAAGCCTTGCCAAAATCAAGGCAGATGACATCCATGGCTCTAACCTCATCCACTCAGCAAGTTGTTTCATCTGAGAAGGCAGATGTCTCCTTTTCTGAAGGCTGTCTGCAAATATTTGGAGAAACTATGCAGTCCCATAAAGGTAAAGGTCTGCAGCCATTCCCCCTTTAATTTCCTTGGGCCACTGAGTGGCAAGTGCCTGCCTTTGGCCTCTGCTGTTTAGCAGAGAAGATAGTGAGGTGAAGGGAAGGGATGATGATTGTGCAATGGAAATAATCTAAAAGTAAATGAATGCTCTGCCCAGCATTTTTAACACTTACCTATCTTCTTTCAGATACAACACTGCTGTCTGTTTTGTAAACCTCTTGGAGCTGACCTGCAGCCTTTTTGGGTGCCCATTTGTTAATCCATCTTCTTGCCCTGCTTGCTCCACTATGGATGATTCCAAGAAGAGATTATAATTGGGAGCTCAGAGAGGGGAGGGCCCATTTTTTTCCATTTAGTTCTCATTCTAGATTAGCATGAAAGATTTGTCATATTGAAACACGGTTATACATGAAATTGGGGGCAAAATGGCAGGTGCAATAGAGACAAATGCATATTGGGAATCTTATTCTCTTTTCTGGAGGTAGTATTATAAGCATGTCAACAAAAATCCTGTATCAAAACTTTTCTACTTCATTAACAATTATTTTAGACAGCATTACAAAGCAATATTCGTTATCTATTTGCTATGGGAACATTAAAGTTGCCAAAAATGTAATCAGAGGTTAAAGAGCTCCAAAATTAAGGTTAGGTCAAGACAGGTTTAATTAATTGCTTTTCCATATCCTTTGTGATATTTCTTATTTATATGTCATTTCATTGTGTCTTGTTAATGCCATTGTAATATGAGAACCTGGTTCCTTTCAGGAACAGTTCATTTCTCCAAATATTTCAAAACCCTTAATAAATGTTATAGAAAGGTATTACAACAATTTTAGCAATGATGGTTAGGCAGATAAAGTTTATGAAACTCCAAAATAATATGCTAATTATGCATTTAATTAAGAGTTCAGTATTCCTATAACTGTAAAACAGCTATGAAAAACATAAATCATATTTAAATCTTGTTAAACCAAGTGTTTAGAGCACCTGCTTTAACTTCCTAAATAAACATCTATTTGCCCAACAGTGTCAAGACGTTCTTCAGAAAGCAATTCAGAATTTATAGATTCAGAATATACTTTTACCAGTGACCACTGAGGTGGCCTAAACCAAAGCTCCTATCTAGTTAATTGTATGTGTAACCATGATAATAAATAGATGGACATGCAAATAAATGAATCATGTGTATTGTCATGTATCCAAAAAGGAAATTCTGCTTTTATCCTGCACTTTGAACTTGCTAAGAACCCTGAGAGCTCATTTTATTCTCCAAAATGGGGCCTGAGACATAAGGGAGAGAGGCATAAAAGAGCTATCCCATGGATTCTTTACTTTTGTTCTCTCTATTGATTTTTCTTAGTAGGATATTATATTGATGTAGCTTGTAAGTGAACTAAAAAATAACATTTTCTCTTTAAAAAAAAAAAAAAAGCCAACACGTTTCTTTAAAAAATACCTGCTTCATGCCAGGAATCCATCAGAAAAACGTGCCACCTAAAAGGACTCTTCTTTCACAGACTTACAACCAGGAGTTTAATCCAATTGTAAACTTCCCAAATAAATTATTAAAGAGTTTACTTCGGGCTCATAAACTCACAGTTGTGGAATTAATTTGTTAAACTTCTACTTTGCAAAAAGTGTTACTCTATATGTCATTCAAAGCTCCCAAGAAGATTGTTAAATGGTTGGAGATAAGGAGAAGGATGTTACATTTTGCCTTTGAATTTAGAATAAATAAACATTGAAGGTATGTAAATGAAAGGCTAAGAGTTTCTGATGTGTTCTGTGGCGAATTAAAGATTAATGACACAGAACCAAAACTTCCTCTGGATAGAGTATCACAATTTTACAGGTTAATTGTCGTGTTGTCCTGAGAAATCTGACAAAACCAAAAGCTTATAACACTGCACAATAACAGACATTTTTCCATACATTCTGGTGCAGCCTACAGACTGCTTTGCGTTGATTCTGCTGGTTCTGATCTCAGAGTGTAAGCTCTCTGGAACAACATGTCACTGTTACATGTTTATTAAGTGTCCTGGAAGCAAATGATTGAGCTAACCTAGACCTGCGACTTCAGACTCCCTGTTTCTGAAGCTGAATGCCAGGAAATCATACCTTATGCTCCAGTGTACAAATGATACATCAGAGTAGTCCTTCTCACTTCTGCGTAGTTATCTTGACTTCCTTGAGGAGTGAGGAGATGGAAAAGATAAAAGACCAACATTTGAGCAACAAGAGGCATAAAATATTCTTGATGGCCATCAGTTTTCTATTTTCTCAGTGCCATCTGCCCACCTCCTTTTCCAGTGCACATGTACCACACCATGCACACCCTGAACACACACACACAGATGCTGCTGTCACCTTCTAGCCTATGGCAACAACAGCTGAGAGCAGCATGAGTTTCACTTCACTAGCTTTCCAGCAGCACAGCTTTGTTAATTTTAGCCTTGAAGCAAAGAATACCCATGTAGTAAAAAGTCTGGACTCTATCTACCCAGAGTACTCATCTCCTAGATGATAATGGCAGAGATTTCCTAATCATATCTCATATCTACATATCCCTCTGTACAAGAAACTTCTTACGCTGTACATGTATATTTATGTATTCATTTAGGTGCTATTAGAATTTTAGAGACTAAATGCCTATTTTGATTACCCCAAAAGATGTAAAATTGGGAGATTCATTTACCTTCTTCATATGAAATTGTGATTCTATGCTGTCACGTCCCACTCAGATGAGGGACACAAGTCACTCAGATTTGCAAATTCCTGTCCCGATCTGATATCGGGGGAGGGTTCTTAAAAAATCCCGAGAGCGAGATTAAGACACAAACGAGGTCAGATGCTGAATAACCTTATGAACTTTATTTCTATAACAACTAATAAGAGCGATAGGACAGAGAGGAAAAGAAAGGAAAAGGTCAGAATCCCTAAGCAAGAACACGGTAGAGGTGCAACTAATCACCACCACCACGACTGGGGATCCGGCGATGTTCTGTCGGTCCGATGATGCTCCACGTTCCTGGCTCTGAGTTGGTTCCCCTCTCCTTTGGAGTATGCAGTCCGCCTTTCTTATAGTCCCCGTCCCCACAGTTTGTCTGCCCATTTCCACGGGGCTCATTGTTGTAGGTGCCACCCCGTGGCCCTCCGTGCGCGCATGCCTGGGTGTCCATGGTGGTCGTGCTGGCGAGGGGCCAATCTGTCTCGCCGCGGTTTCCCCTCCACCCAGCTCACGTGCTCGCGCGTGTAGGCGCAGCTTGATAGATGACTGCTGATGTTCTCGTCTAGGGCGGATGTGGTTTTTGTCGGGGACTGTGTGTTTGCTCCTTTACGTTGAGTCAGGAGGTGGTCGTCATGGAGACAGCGATGTTGAGACATACTAAAAGTCCAAAAAGTTCCTTACAATTCCCAACGGAGCAGAAAACAGTGAGACAAGCCTCAAAGTTCAAACATTTATTAACTACCCACAATGTACTAATTGGACACACAATAACTGGCTAAGTATATAATGAGTTGTGGCAAGCAATACAGTATGCCTTGCATTTCTTAATGGTAGTGAAGGAAAAAGGGGAAAAGGGAAAGGAGGGAGATGGAGGGAATAGAGGAATAGAGATCACCAGTCTGCATTTCTGTGTCGATCCCACCAGTGAGGGTTCCAAGAGGCATCCGTCTTCTTCATTTCACTGCACTCTCCAGGCCACCCCCCCCCCCACCCCCCCCCCCTTTCTTTCCTCCCCCTCAATTTATACCCACTTTCCTTGGGTCCATCCCCTAGGTTGACCCACATACCTATGTATCCTTTGTATGGGGAGGGGTAAGGTGTTTTGTGGGATTATGTCATTAGCATGACCATGTTAGCCTTTGTTAGCATATTCAGGGGTGTTAACTTTAATATGCATTTCGTGGATAATAAAGCAAAGGTCATTCACCAGACACATGGCCCTTGAAATCTGGCCAGATACATCAGAGCAGAACCATCCTGTTTCCACAGGGCTCCCCCCTCCAGCTGCATCCTGTGCTATTCTGGCAGCCTTATCAGCTTCGACCTCAACAACATCCATCCCGTGACCATCCCGTGACTATAGTTTCATCTTGCGACTGTTTGTAGCACTCCGTAGCTTGGAGGGCCTCAACTTTTATCTCTTTCTCAGGTTGTTTTTCTCAGTCCATGTTTCTTGCAGGCTTGATTTTTTGTCTCTCACATATGCTTGCTTTTTTTTTTTTTTTTTTTTTTCTGATTTTAGTGTTATTTTAAAAACAAACATTTAAATGTTTCTGTATTTTGGGAGGAACACATGTTTTATGTCATTTTTTAAAGATTCTGAATGGACAAGTAGTTTTGGAAAGAGCTAGTCAACATGTAGGCAGTCACTTTGAATCCTTGTCTACACAGCCTCTTAATCCCGATTGCAATATTCTCGCTATGTATGTCTTTCTTCACATTGGAACAGATAGCCAATCATAAAATATATCTGTTCAGGTGACAAATTATCCATAGAAAGCAAGCTGATACCACTGAATGTGTCTCACTTGTGACCTAAATCTAGACATAACTTGCCTCCAGCTTGAAAAGCTTGTGCATTAACCCACTGTGTCATCTAACCACCTTCTACCTCTGGCAAGCTAATGAATGATTCAGTGGTTTTCACAGTTTCAGCTCAACACTCTATTTCAGCAGCTGGAGACACAGTTTTAAAATATTGCAAGTGGAACACATTCACAAAAGCTATTGCTCATTAATGCGATTTGTTTGCTGTGTTGTCTCCACAATGTTTTTTTTCCTATAATCTATTCAATTTCAATTTCCTATTGTTCTGATACTGCAGTCATAATAAAATGTTCTATCAACACTCAGAGGTGACTTCATGTTATTTCAGTGTCATCTTTACTTCTATGGAGGAAATATATATGGGCTTTTCAAGTACTAGCTACATATGAATAAAACTTTTCCCTTAAGAAAATGTGGAGTTAAAAAATAATTCAGATATTACGTTTAACCTTTCCATATAACTCTGATTTCATCTTTTCTTAGATAGTACTATGGAAATACTTGGATCATTTTACTTTATTAGCTATGCAGTGCAGAAAATAATTTAGGCATTCTATCCATCCAACCAGACATAGTACTATAAACAGAAATTTTCTCGTTACTGCAAATCAAATACATGGTATGGAAAGAACATCTGGTAGTGAGACGAAAGGGCATTTCAGATGTACTCTGCTGGAAATAATCAGTGCTTTCCTAAAGTCAGAGTTCATTTCCAGTTGATAAAGACCACAGAACTGGGGTTCCTCCCAGCTGTATCATCTTGTCCTTGCTCAGTGCTGCCTTAAAAAAGAAACAAGGAATGTGAAATAAAAAGAAGTAATTATGCTGAATGTTATTTAAAAGTAGCAGGCACTGCATATGAGGCCATAAAATTTCTTTCTTTCATTTATTTCAAACTCAATTATGCAGATATAAGGAAATTGCTTAAGGCCATTACCTGTTTTACTCTCATTGATTTTCAAAGGAGTGAGGGGCTCTAAATTCATTAGAAGTTTTTGGAAGTCTTGTTTGCAATATTCTATGATTATATAGCCAAAAAAAATAGGGCACATTTTATTACCATAGAAGGTGATGTGCAACACATCCATTGAAGATTTATTCTATCAGAAGTAAAGGAGCAAACACCTCAGAATTCTGTATTAATTTCCAAAATAATAGATATTGTCCTTAGAGATAAAATTCTACCTTTCAATACTAAATAATATAAAATACATCTATTCAACACTGACCACATGCCCAACTATGTTTGTTCTATATTAGATTTAAGACTATTGCCTCTTTTTTTTTTTTTCTCATATCAATGTACAGAGACCAATGTCTATCTTAGTGTTTACTGTCATAGGTTTATAAAATCACCCCAAAAAGTTTGTAATCCAGATTCTCAATGTCATAAACCCACCATGTCAGTTCAAGCTTTAAAGTAATACCCATTTTTAGGAAAGTTAACAACATTGCTTTCAAAGTGAAGCCTTCAATGTGTATTATCCAGCTTTAATGTCAAGAATAGATCAACTGTTTTAACAATTGTGAAGAAACCTTAGAAACTAATTTCAGAAGTATTCAAAGCTGTTGTGTACATCATTCAGTATCAAACAATGCAGAATACCTTGGTCTCAGCCCATTGCACAATACTAGTCCCTTCTGAGAGATGCCAGCAGTCCGATACCCACCACCCATGTTGCAACTGCATTTTAGTCTGGCCTTCATTGCTAGGACTACTCTCCACTTTAGACAAGACAAGAGGAATGGTACCCTACAGTATTTATAAGAGATTAGAAAGAAGAGGAACAGAAATATTTAATTTGTTTCTATTGTTTTCCTAGCCAATTAACGTTAGAAATGGAGTCCTTTTCTTCCTGCAGAATAGATGTATTTGTATATTGTTGTAATACATTAGTTGTTTCCTACAATTCTCCAATGAATAAATTGTTACAAATGCTGTTGTCAGGCCATTCACATTTTCTCAGTATGCAGCAGGTTTTACATACACAGAAAGTTTAATTAATTTTCTGATTAATAGGCTTTTTTTTATTATGCTACTGCCATTTGGCAGCTGTTTTGACAAAACTGCCTTCCTCATTACAGAATTTCTACTTGTGAAAGGAAGTCAACCATAGCAAATGGGCTTATTGAATTATCCAGCTCACCAATTATATAGTATAAAATTATTCATCCTGATATAATTTGATCAGGAAAAATAATTTATCTTTAGTAACTGTGTTAAACTAGATATTATTCTGCTGGATAGGTGTAATTTTGCAAGTGTATGTACTTAGAGAAGTTTTTTTTAATTTACTTGAACACTAAGTTATGGCCCATTTTCTGATTTCACTTTGTTACCAAAAAGGTTAGTTTCTGACTAATCGCTCCACTGAGCCCAATTATTCAAAGCTTGAAAAGCAACACTTAGCCATTTTAGAGCAAAATGCCAGATTGATACATATCATTGGCAATACAGTTTTGAAAGGTCTATTATAAATGTATTTCAATCTGTTTACAAATCAATTAATTCAAAATCAGTCTTGCAACCTGAACATTATTAGTTGTGTGCTTTGCATGTATTTTGGCACTATTGCAGCAATGTTGCAATCAACATTGGCATTGCAATTTTAAGTCCTATTTTATTCAACCTAACAAATTTCCAATTAACCTAACTTTCACTATATTTGCATCTTGTCATTAACCTACATAATTTCTCTTATTAAAAGCAATGCTTGATGCATTTGAAAATAAATATTGCAAGGTATCAAAAAAATAAGTGTAACAGATTATTGTGGACTACAGTGAACAGCTGGTTAAAAATAAATACTTATTATTGATTAGCTTGAAAAATATTTATAATTTGCCTTATGCTCCAGTACGACTTTTTCAGTGTAAAACAACCCTGAAATTCTTGTGAAACTCCACAGCTGTATATTTGGGGTACACTCATCTGTCAGATGTCATCTCAAGGTGTTCTCCAAATATTTCACTAGGCTCTGTAAATTTCTCAAAGCATAAGTGATTTCTTTATCTCCTCTGTACAGTTGGACAAGCAATGGCATAATGACTGTACCAGTGTGCATGTCCATAGGACTCAAGCCTCTTCCTTCAATCTAATTACCGTTTTACAGAACTTTCCTGTCTTCTGTGACTTCACAATCCACACTGTTTTTTCAATATCATGTCAATACTTTGCTCTCATCCAAGTCCACTCTATGACTTGCCAGTACAGGGTTTATCATGCTATATATAAGGATAAGCAGTCTGCTACTTGTCAGACCTTACTGATCATTCTTAATGTCTTGATCAATAAAAATGACAGAGAAGAGTCACAATCATCCTGTACTACACCACGAAGTCACATTTACCTGGAGGATACCCTTATGCCCATTTCCCTTTGGCTTGATTCCTGTTAGTGTCTGATTTATCAAGAGTATGTCAATGGGTGCTGGAAATACCTGGGATGGTTGTGCCGTGGTTCACCAGTGACTTGTATGCCTGGACTTGCGTTGAACTGGTATCAGTGTCGGATGCATCTTAGATATCCCTGATGCATATAAATATAGCTGAGTTTCTGGAGCCTACTGGTAATGAGATAATTATCACTCCTGGTAGCTGTAGGTCTGTATTAAAGTACCTGTTGTAGGATCAGATTATTCTCCATACTGGCTTGATCAGTAATGGTCTGCTAACTGGCACTGCTCTTGCATTGTCACTGGCACTGAGGTGACAGTCACCTGTTTCTGCATTCTGGTTCCAGTCCAGTGGGAAGCTGCCTGGATTAAAGATCTGCTGCAAAGTAGGTCAGAACATCCACCATGGTATTCACTGTGCATAACTGAGGCTTCCAAGGCTATGCACTATCTGATCTTTCTTCCACTGCTATCTGCAATGGGTTTTAGGTTGCTCCTCCCCCCCCCCCCCCCCCCCCCCGCCTTCCTAAATGCAGATACATTGTATTCTCAATTGTACCAGAGACATCTTTGACTCACATATTCTCATTCAGTGTCACCCTGAAGAGCTGACATTTGCTGAAAGTACTGCATTAAACCATAGCCTCGAATATCCTGGTAAGCAGTTCATATGGGTTATCATGATCAGTGCTTGCCATTTTTTGTCTCAGAACTTTGAAGTCATCTTCCAGGAACAGCAGTCACAACTCCCTTTCTGGGGATATGAACATTTATGTTGCTGTCAGCAGCTGTTTTGCAGTAGTTCATGCAGACTTGTAGCACACACTTGTTTGTTGCACTTTCATCTGCTGTACTCTCGAAGAGGTGAAAGTCTTGCCAGAGACTGGCCCAATAGCAAGCTGGAGAATGGACAACTGCTCATCTCAGTATCTATACAGGTAGGGTGCAGGGTCCACCCACCTGGGTTGTTGTAGGAGGTCAGGGCAGAGACATCTGAAAGATTTTCTAGGTTCTGAGAACAGCGCTGCTTTAGCACAGGAAATGGAAAAAATTTGAGATAATTGTGATTATGTTTTGTTTTGTGAAATATTTTATGAATTTTGGCAGGAGACACATTTATTTGACTAAATAAGAAAGATAGCTTCTTGATAACTTCCTAAGGAAGTTGCAAATCACAACTGAAAACTCTGTTTGTTGAAGTACATCAAACTCATAACCATCAAAGACAAATAATTTAGAGATATTTATATCACAGAGATGCATAACTCATTTTTAATCAGCTTCAGCTTCAAAAAAGGTCTGGTTCAATGCTGCAGTTTCTTACGATCATATTAAAGAAAGTTTGTAAAACAATTTTAGTGATAAGAAATGTAGAATTGAAGTTGTCAGCATTATCCTTGAAGTTGGACATAGACAAGGATTCTTTTATTTCTAGAAAGTAGTGTTTTAAGTGATTACATTTAGGAATTAAGTTTTCTTTTTCTAGGTCACCGTAGTAAAAGCAGACAATTTTTCTCTACTGCTTGCTCTTTTATTTCCATGACATTCCTGCCTGAACTGTTTCATTTGCTTTGCTGCTTCTTAAACTATCAGTCAGTAAGAAAATAGGTAAGTATGAGTTGACTTTGAACAGTAGTTTTACTAGAAGATGCCTCAAATGTGATTAGGTGACTACTTAATTGCTTCTCATGTTTCTTGTGTAAATGTGATCATAATCAGATTATGAGGTTTTTGCTTTGTCTTGAATGCAGTTTCTTTCAATTGTTTTCTCATTACATATTTCCAGCTTCAAAGATTTCATGATGTTAACAACTGCATACAGGTGTGTATCTTTGTTTCTCACAGCCTTGCTTGTTCCTTTGGAATGGAAGAAGTTTTCTTTCTGGAAAATAAAAGCAGGTTTTTTGTTTCTTGTAATTTAGCCACTTTGCTTTTAAGGATATAAGAGAAATAACATATTTAATTAGACAACTGATATAGTTGGAAATAATAAAATTCATTTCTCATATAAAGCCAAATAATTTGCTTTTTCTTTCCAAGTAAGATAAAAAGGTATTTGTAAATCTTATCAGATAGGTACGAAGGAGATCCTTCAACAGTATTTTTGTTTTCTTGACATGCACATTGAACTAGTTGTTAGTAACTCAGAGTTGCTGGGTAACTTCCACTGCACTGTGATTCTTTGGCAATATTCTCTCCATGGAGTACAAGACCTTGAATAATAAACTCATAACCACAAAAATTCCTGGCAGAACTACTTTTTTTTGGTAATTGCTTGTTAATTCTAAAGCAATATTAGGATCATCCTTTTGCCGATATTTGCATTTTCCATTCAACACTGAAGTTTAACAAAAATTTCATTTTCATAAACATAGCTATGTCCTTCACTCATTAAACAAGTTGTACAGACAATAAACCTGTTAGTGAAAACAGCCATCACACAATGAAACAGATGGAATCTTTCTGTGGTGCTTGTGTAAGAAATCTTCATTACAGAGCTCACAAGAAAAGGATGTTGTTAATTATCTTATTTTTGCCCTTTAATGACTGAACAAAATTGAATAGGTACACTTACTAAAATTTTAGTCCCTAAACAGAAAAGCTGATGAAATTTTAGGTTTTTTGATTGGTATGTGAGTCATTGTTGCTAGGATGACATAAAGTATGGATCTACTGAAGGGCAAAATAAAGGACTCTTGAATAGTATTTTATTGTGATCTTAATTATAATAGAATTTTCTTGAGTCATCTTTTATCTACATGTGGCATATTGCCTATAATGTTTAATTTATTCAAAAGATATTTTCTATTGTAAGCATGTCTTACTGACTGGAATATGAAAAATTAATTACACCTTGGTAGAGCTGCCACTTTCTCCTTTAGCTATTTTTGTTTTTCTCCTCTGCATGTCTATGTACATTTATTCACATGTAAAGCCTGGACATGAAAATAAAATAACAACAAAAACTTCAAGCAAGAGTTGGCACCTATTGACAATGGAGGAGACCTGAGTACATATGACTAACAGCTTTATTTTGTAACAAGCCAGTTGTGCCATGGCCATGATTTGTTGCTGTTTGGCTGCCTTGAATGAGATGACTGAGCTCAGTGACTGAGTCTGAAAAAGCACATGGGTGCCTTCAGTATCTCCCATAACTGATATGGCCTTTTGGCATTTTCATATGTTTTCTGCAGGCTACTTTCTGCCTTGAAGAGACTTTGTTTTGATTTTAGTCAGCAGGATTTGTTGGTCTAGACCCTTGAGAATGGCATGAGGCCTGGGCACCTTGAAGAACATGGGCTCCAAATCTGTGAGCAACCTCAGTAAGGAAAGGTATGGATAGTCCTGACCTTACACTGTTGAGCTGCCATCTCCCTCACTTGTCCACTTCAGAGAACTTCAGTTTTTCAAGTGCTTGATCTTTGATTTTTCTCTTTCTTTCTTCACCCTTCACACTACCTCCCTTCCTTTCTCGATGTCAGTGAGCAAACTCCTCCCTCTCTTGCTGTATCAATGGGCTTCAGCCCACTGGCCAGATCATTTTGGATTCCTATCTCTTTTTTATTTGAGGTATATTAATTTACATATGAAAATTAAACTACAACAAATATTAAAGCTACTTTTATTAATGTGCATATATAGGTTTCAGGAGTGTTTCCCAGTTCCATTGGCTCCCCTCACGTGGTGTCATGAGGAAACTTTTTTCCTTGTGAAGGTCTGGGAGCCTTTCTCTCCATCTCTCTCTCTCAGCAAACACACTCCTCAAAAAATTTTTTCACAGGTGATTCTCATGCTGACCTAGTGTCAGTGGCTGTGGCTTTAGGAAAACATAGAATGTTACAAACATGAGGTATAAACCTTGGTTGTCTTTATTCAATACTGCCTTCATACTAGGAAGGGAACACTGAGAAGGATAAGAATGCTTGGCATAGATATACTTCTGAGAAGATATACCTGGCAACCATACAGAGGTGAGCAACAGTCTCTGTAGGATCACAGCTTTACACTATCAAAATGTAAAACTTTGTTAATCAGAAGAAAAATGGCAGCTACAAAAATTGTCTCCCTTGTTATATACTCTAGGCTTTACCTCTCTGAATTCACCCCATTATAACTTTCATAATTCCAGCTGAGATGGTTCAGACAAACGCTGCTGGATAAGAGAAAGGAAGCAGGGCTGTTGTCACCATATAGAGCTGTTTGAAGGGACCCTCTGTGAGCTGGGCTGCTGCTGATGCCTGGTACAATATATGGCTTTAAGTAGTGCACTTGTCTTCTAGAGCAACAGTTCCAGGTCAAGCTGACAATAACCACATCGTGACCACCCCCACAACAAGCTGAAGTGGCGATTGAAACAATATTTCATCTCATTTCAATTTACCAGGTTAAAGAAAGTTTCTCTCTTGAATGGGCTCTCATCTATTTGCAGCAGGAAATAAACTTCTTTTAAAAAAACTCAAAAAAAGACTCTGAAGGCTTCCAACACAGGTCCGTGTAAAATGATCCTAAAATACTTGGTTATTGCAAAGTTTTTCTGAGTACTTTATCTGAAAAATAGAGAAACCCTCTGAAAAATAATTCACCATCTCTAGCTAGTTTGTACAGATCTTCTTAACATAATGAAACTTTAATGAACTCTCTTCCAGTTTGTCCTCCCCAAATGCTTTAGTTGGGTATTTCTAAATGCATTTTAATGGCAACTGAAAATTTAAAGTAGTCATTTAAATGACCATTCTCACTTTAAGCTGTTTCATATAAGTACACAAAGCAATGAGATCAGATGTATTTTACTAAATCAGTTAAAACTTCAAAGTTCAGATGGTGTTACAGTACATACTTTAAGCTGCCTGTCTCTGTGGAATACTGGCAAGTGGGAAAGGACTTGAACACTGTGTTTTTTCCAGAAATGCTGTATAAAACTTCAATGATTTTGCCCAATTCAGCCCTAGCTGTACTAAGGAGATTTTTAAAATTGTCATTGTTTTTTGATTATTTCTTATGTGGTCATGACACTGCAAAGTAGATAGTGAAAGTGATAATAATATAGCTTTATTCTTTGTTCAAGATAAGCATAAATGTCTTTTCTTCTAAAAACCATAGCCTTTTCTATGCTTTGTATTAACTTGTAGGAGGAATTAATAGATTTTGGGGTTTTTTAAATTTAAGTCTAATATATATGTAAGGTTCATATGGTTAAAAAACAGAAAACAGTTTCCCAGCACACATGTCTATATCTAAGACTTACTGGTATAAAGCTAAATCACATCAGAAAAAAAGAGAAGTTAATGGGATAAAAATGATCACAAGAAAATATACAGCACAACCCCACAGATTTATCCCTGATCGTGTCTGCTGTTTTACATAATTGAAAATGAAGTACCAGATAAATCTTTCGAAAATGCACCATGTTTTGGTTTTGTTGTAATGCAGAAATGACAAAAGTTAGATTCTCTACCAGTCTATAGCTTACAGATGCAATTTTTCAGTGTTTATTTGAATTAATTTAACAGCTTGTCCCTAGAACTGTGTAAGAAATATTCCATCTATAACAGAAATTATATATTATGACATTTTTAAGTGGAAAGTTTTTTCCCCAGGTTAAGCTTTTCTTCATTTTAAATCAGAGGTGAGTATTAACCAATAAAACTGGCAAAGTGCATAGTGACAGCAAAATTCCAGAAAAAAAAAAAAAATACCCAAACAGCTGACAACTAACTGTAGTGCACATGTATTTATCCTATGTCTCTGTCACCCAATTATCTTGTATCAGTAGGACAGATGTCCAGGAAAACAGCTACTTAGATACATCTCTGCATGTGTGTTTAGTACAGGACCCCATAGGTGTTCAACAAGGAAAGAAACAAACACAAAATTCACTAAAAAAAGAGTTCAAGAAAGCTGCTTAAAATCAGAAATGAGACAATATGTTATAAATCTATGCAGTTTAGTTGTTCTACTGTGTATTTTGGCACAGTTACCAAAAATTATCTGTACATCATCAGGTTATATTAATTGTTAGGTTTCATTTGTGTGGAGCAGTGTATAGTTGGATCAGCTTGCTAAGTCTGAAGTGTCTTCTGTTTAGGGCTAGATGGTCACAAAATGAATATATTCCTTTAGAGACGGTGTGTCTTTCTTCAGTGATGTTCTGCACAGGTAGAGCAGCATCAACAGGTATCACCAGCAAGAAGAGACCACCTGGAAAAGTGATTGAGTGATCTGCAAACTTAGTTTTACTGACAGCTAATGAAAGTCAAGGAGCTTCCAAATAATGATCTTCCAGTTTACAATCTTTTACACAAGTATGTCACAATTCAAAATCACCCCTAACATTCTGTAAGATTAAATCAAACAAAATTCAAATCAAATATTATATAGAGACATAAGGAGAGGGCAGCTGAAATCAGAGGTGTAAACAGCCTCCTCAGGTGATTGAATAGCAAGGAATTTGTCACCTGAAACTTCCTATATATTTACAGAAAGAAAATGCTTCTCTCCCACAGGTGTGCTTAGCTGATTAAAACAGATTAAACTATACATTGCTACACCATAGTGCAAATCTACTAATGCAAGTTAATTCCAGCAAGTAAAAATGTCACTAAAATATTGTTACTAATGCACTTCTATGGCTATTGTGGATGAAAGGAGAACTTGGACAACTAAGTAGCGTGTGATCAACAGCATTACGTTTGAGGCTGTCAGCTGTTCAGTCAATTTTTAAATTATAAGTTTTTAATTTTCCCAGTTCTTCTCTAAAGCTGCAGCTACCCTGAATTTATTTCTTCACATCTGTGTTGCCAAAATGTGGCTTTGAGGAAAACAGCTTCTCAAGAGAAGCTCGAGACTGTATTTCAAAGGGGTGAAATTTATCTGGATATTCTGTAGTACCAGATTCTTGTAAGGAGCTATACATACAGCCCCTTAGAAACAAAGTTTTCCAGGGATCTAAGCAGAATGCTGGAACTGGAATTGAAATTAAAAAGCCTTCATATGTTTAACAGGATTACATACTTATATATCTATCTTTAATATATATCCCATGCCATATGAAACTGTGCTCAGCAATAAAAGCTGGGAAAAGAAGGAGGAAAAAAGGATGTTTGGAGTTATGGAGTTTTTCTTCCTAAGTAGCTGCTACGCATTATGAAGACCTGCTTTCCTGGAAATGACTGAACATCTGCCTGCTGATGGGAAGTAGTGAATTATTTCCTTATTTTGCTTTGCTTGCAGGCACAGTGTTGTTTTACCTATTAAATTTTCTTTATGTTGATTCACGAGTTTTCTCACTTTTGTCCTTCTGATTCCCTTCCTCATCCCACTGAGGGGGAGAGAGCAAGATGCTGTGTCAGGCTGAGCTGTAGGCAGAGGTCAACCCACCGCAGATGAAAACCCTTTCCTTGTGTATTTTACAAGCAGAAAGATGTCTTGGCTAGAACGTCATGATCTCAGGTAAAGAAGCAGAAGGATAAGGTGAATTAGAATGGATTAGATGGGCTCCAAAAGAAGCAGTAAAATTGAGGGGAGATGTTACCTCGCAGAATAACTATCCCATCATGAAAAGCAGGAATCGGTTTTATTAGTATCTCCTCTCCCCTACCATTAGGCAGGTGGGGAACTTATATTAAAGGCAAGGCAAGAATTTCTTTTCCTCTTGAGGGATAGTGATGTGGTCCCTAAACCCTTGAGATGGCTCTGCTTCCACTGTGTCTTTAAAGTCTGTACATCAGAGGGCTTTGACTGCACAAAGCTAGCTTTTTATTAGAACAGGAATCGAAACAAGGAGCTTTCAGAAATAAAAAGAATGGGGGATGAGAAAGAATAGAAACAAAGTAGCTTGTAAGTAAATCTTCCCTTTCCCTGCCATGTCTTTGCATGATGAGTTTCAGAAAACTTCATACATTGTCTGTGGGTCCACTGTGATTCTTACTGTTCCTTCTAGCTCCTCTTCCCTGTGCAATGTGCTCACCAACCCTTGTAGAATGTGATTTTTTCTCTTTCAGAAGTCACAACCTTACCTGCAGTGCAGCAAGCAGGACAAGGAAAATAGGCCCTTGTTAACAAGCCACATCTTTTTAAAGGACTTGACTTATGTTCACATATGTTAACTGTGAATATGTGACCTAAACACTTTTTATGAACTCTTGTAGAGAATAATGACAGTATTCAAGGGTGAGAAGAAAGCACACCTTTCCAAGTTTTCCTAGTCAGAGAAAACATGGGATAATTTCCACAAAACCTTATTGTACAGTAACTGAATAAAGAGATTAAAGAAAAAGACATTTGGGAGGGAGTTCTTGTTTGTCTGTTTCTTTTTTGCAGACAAGGGTCAGAAATATTTCTGTAAAGGAACTAAAAACTAATGGGTTTAGTTCAGACTCAGGTCTAGCACATTCTTTTCCTAAGAGTGATAGGAAACAGTGAAGAAAGACAAAGTTAAAGTAGGAGCAAACTAAACTCAACAGATGAAGTTTCCATGGCATAAACTAGTCTGGTCGGTGTTCCTTCACATTACACTATATTATTACAAAAGACTGGTAAACATTAAGAATTAATGTTATTAGAAAAAAAACAACACGTCCCAAGAGTAAGTAGTCACCTCTGTGAAACTTAATATGAATGGAGGTCATCCTGCCAGATATTGTAATTAGAATTTAATACACATTTACTGTTCAGTAGGTAATGATAAATCGTGTCTCATGCTTTAAGGATTGAGAATTTTCTCTCCTATGTGTTGTACTATATTACTGTTGCACTTGAATACATTCGTTTCTGGGATGCAGCAGAGGAAATATATTTCTTAGAGAGAAAATGTACTGATGGACTCTGCTTTAGGCAGGTTATGGGATTTGCTGACCCTTTTGTCTGATCAAGTACAGCAATTGCTATATTCCAAACCCAGAATTGGGTTCCTGTAAGAGTGGCATCTTTAATTTTTCTTCATACCTATTTGCTCCATGAAATTCTGCTTCATAGCATGAAAATCTCAGAAGTAAAATTAGAGGTTAAACCAGTTACCATGTCTTCTGTGTAAATATGTTGAAAATAAAAAGTGAAACATTTAAAGACAAGATGAAAACAGAACTTAAAATATTCAGGATATTCAGAATGACAGAGATATATTTAAGGCTCTTCTAGGAGTTTTGATGAAAGATTATGTCTTTATTAAGGGAAAATATTAAAGAATTTGCAAGTGGTTATTTTTTACTCTGAAGATGGTTGGTTTCTGTTTAAAGGGCTGATTATCACTTTGGAAAAGATACTGACCTCTTACGAAAATCATACTGGGGAATATTTGACTCCCAATTTAAGCTAGGGAACTCTACAAATATTTGTGGTTTTAATGTATGGCTTTTCTTATCAAAGCTACCATCATGTAATTGTATAAACTTTCATGACTTAACCCATAACAAATGAAATAATAATGTCATAATTTGATCTTGATCAGGCTGTAGGAAGTGGGACTCTAATTTCATAAATATGTATACTTACTGGAAGAAGTGAAGAATACCTGACTTTCTTTTCCATAGGTCAGTTTCTTTCTAGACAATGATCAAAAACTTATCTTGGTCTTCTCCATCTTTCTCTAACTTCAAGAAGATGAACCTATTTATATCCTCTTTCCCAGGGTTGCAAGAGCCTGAGATAGCTGAGAATTTGAAGTAATGTGTTAAACTTCTACTCAGTCTGTCGATGACCATGTATTTTAATTGTCTTTGTACACTGTCACTGTATTGTCTTGTTAGTAAATCTTTCTGCCTGGAAACGTTTAGAACTGTCTAATTTCCCCACTCTGCCCTCAGTTAATCAATAAATTTACTGTAAATTCAACTTCAGGATGAATTTTCATATGAATTTGAGCATGGGATGAGGTTTTTTTCTGAAGTGGTGTGGTTTGTTTTTGCGGGGAGGGAGATGGTTTTGTGTGTATGTATGTATTTTGGTTTTGGTAATTTGCCAAAAAATGTTATTTTTTTTTTTCTTTCCCACATCCAGTTTGACAGGCAAAAGAAAACACCATTTGCTTGCCACTTTCTTCTTCCCTTTTTTTGGATGGAGTTTAACCCTCTAAAGAACACCACAAAAATCATTCCACTAAGAGTAAGTATATACCTAAGATATCAATATTGTGGTTTAATATTTTAAATAAAAGTAGATGAAGGTCATATTAACTAAACAGGATTCTTTTTCCATCTCAAGGCAGTTTCATTTTTCTTATAAACTTGTGTGCTAGTTTGAAAACAAACTAGTGGGAGACACTAAGTCAGATTAAAAATTTAACAGGGAAATAAAAAGAGGGGGGGGGGAAATATATATATATATATATATATATAGGCAGATAACACTGGGTTAAACTGACAGAGTGAGGATACAACCTGACACCCTGTTAATCAGGGTGGTGGTAGCAGTCCAGTAGAATGGTGGCTGCAGTCCGCCTGAAGCGGTGATCCTGTAAAAAGAAGGTCTGCTCTTCTTCAGAAAAGTCCAGTGGTGGCTAAGTAGCTCCTGTCCTCTGGAAATCCAGTGGAAAAGAGAGTGTCTCTGGTATTCAGAATCTCAGGTTATATCCAGGATGGAGTGCTTGGTTTATCCCTCTGGGTGGAGCATCTCACAAATGAGTCATGCTGCATGGCATTGATGGGCCATCAACAGAAAGATAGTCTGGGGGGAGGAGGCAAGGAAACACTGCCCCACCTGATTTCAACAGCTCATGAGGATGGTAATAGAATACACTGCAACCCAGGACAACTTGTTGACAATTCATGTTTCCTTAATAACCTCCTTTGACTTAATCATTGAGACCTTACTGTATAAGCATTTTGGCACCTAAAGATTTCTGGGAGGAATTCAATATACTTTAAAGTCTTTATTCTGTCACCATCACTGTCTCTTGTTACAAGATTCATACTGGCTATGGTTAATAAAATCACAATTAGCATTGATATGAATGACATAGCAAAGTACATTTATACTTCAGTATGTAACTTCCCAGTCAGAAATATTCCATTCTGTGTTTTGAGTTACAGCTTTCTTAAAGATAGCCATGTGACCAAAATGCAACATCCCTGCTAGAAATGTAGACAATACCACAATGGTTTAAACAGAGTTGTGTCACTTTTCACTGGAATCAGAGAATTTCTGCCATTACCACTGCTTAACTGAGAGGGAAGTAACCTCCATACTTGAGACATCATTTCTGTTTAACCAGTTTGACAGTCCTGTAGGCCACATTGGGTTTAAGACTTCTGTGTGAAAACTTTCTGATTACTTTCTATGAAATTCTAAACTAAAAACCCATACAGAAATGAAATAACAACTCCAAAACCCCAATTTGTTTTGTTGTCACTGAATTTTGTATACTCAGTCTTAGGTGAACATTGTGCAGCCAAGGAAGAAAAGTAATTAACATTTTAAAATCAAAATTTTAATTCCCCTTCTTGCCACTTTGCTACTTTTTTTTTTTTTCAAAAATGATCAGCTTCCTTAATGATCTACAGTTTTGTCTTCTTCATTGGGCATATAAACCCAAATTATTAGTCCCTAATATTAGATATTGTTTGTTTTTTTATGGTATACTGAAGAGTTATTGGATGGATGTTTTACTTGTGTATATATATATATATGTGTGTGTGTGTGTGTGTGTGTGTGTGTATTTATTCTCCAAAGCTGTGGAAAAGAGCGCCTTTGTTAAAGTTTTATAGAAAGCTGACAACATTTCCGCTGTTTTATGGAAATACGTTTGCTTTTTTAACAAGTGTGTTACAGGGAGCTCTACATGAAGTTTTAAAGAACAACGGGATTAGGGGTTGCCAAACCAGACTAAGAAAGTAGACATGGTGGAAGAAACTGTTTTAATAAACAGGGGAGAAAACATGTTTTCGTCATGTCTTATTGGAGTACTAGTGCTTTCTGAAGCACACTAATCTCTGTACTTCAAGTAGAGGAACTGGTTTTCAGGGTTTTAGTCCCAATTTTTTGACATAGATTTGGAGTGGTGTTGGTATTTTTGTTTTCTGCACCAGTAATATCCAGTGCATTCCTGAGACCAATACTGATATACTGCTGGTTTGGATGTGTTATATTAAGTACTGCACACAGGGTACTCAGTGTAAGAAAAGCAATACACTGAAAAGAATAGAATTTATGATTTGGACTTGAAAAATTTTATATTTTGCTATAGAGCTCTGTTAAATGGCATGTTAATTAGTTTATTAATTCCAGTAAGCTATATTGCAATAGTAAATATATTTTTTATTTGTTAAAACAAATGCAATAAAATGTACCCAAAGTAATGGATTCATTACTTTAAATAGATGGTAAAAATGCCATGTAAGATTTGCTTATTTGTCAACCACTTATTAAATGTATTTATAATTGCACAGTAAATTCAATGAAATGTACTAAAACTGAGTAATAGTTTTTCCTTATTTTATAGGAGACTTTGCTTTTAGTGTCATTAGATTGATAAGCTACAAGAAAACTCCAAATTCCTTAAAACAGTCACACTCCTATTCCAGACACATGTAGCATTACTGTCCAGAGTTATCATTCACCTTGATTATGATGCTTTAAATAGTTCATCTGTTCTCAATCTTCAGTAAAAATATAAAGCTCTTTTACAGGATGTAACCAAAGGGGAAAAGAATCAGTATCAGAAATCCACAATGTTTAGTTCCTTAATAATATCATATTAAACTCATGGTGTATCTCATTCTGGGGAGGAAAAAAAAAAAAAAAAAAAAGAAAGAAAAGAAAAAAGAATAAGGATCATTCTTTCTTTCAGATTTAACATTTTGACATGTAAGACAAAAGCTACCTCACCCAAAGTTCAAATTCTATCTGATAGCTTTGGGAAAACTGTAAATACTGTCAAATAGAGAAGAAAGCAATATTCCTATCTACCCATAGGAAGCAGTAAAAAATGACTTACTGACTAGAGGCCATTTTTATATCTAAAATTAAATACATGTCAAATAGTAAATCAGATATATAACATGATTGCAAGTTTCTTTTGCACATCTATGCCCCTGCATATAGACATATATGTACATTAACTATGTTTATTTATGCTACTGAAATATGCATAAATGACTAGTGAACAATTTACATTTTTGTATCCAAACCAAAGCCTCTGCTAATTTTTTTTTTTTTTTTTTTTTTCTTGATGGATGCTTCGTTCTCTCAAAGCTCTGTGGGCTCATTCAAAATGTATCCACTGGAGAACCAGATTCTTGTCTGACATTACAAGAAGCATTTGGTACAATGACATATGATGATCACATGCACTTTTAGCCACAAAGTCACTGAATAGGGCAAAGTTATCAATCACTTGTGGTACAACAAAGCACAACACTTCTCCTGGAGTGCAACTTGTGCCTCAGTAGGGCATTTCCTCTAGGGATGTGACTTGATAGTTGGTAGCAACATAAAACCACTTCATAAGATCAAGTAATTTAGACTAATTCAGAACATTTATTTATTTATTTATGATTAAAGGATAATTGTGTATTCGTAGCTGTATGTATCCTTTTGAGTTAGAATTTACCTAGAAAAAGGGTTGTATGATCAACTCACTTTTATGACTCTACCTTGCTTGCTGTCATTAAGGTGGAAAAAACCTAAAGTGGTTAGCAAGAATTTTTCTTTCTGGAAAGGTCATTTTAAAACTTTTTTCCTCAGGGATATTCCTACTTCATCTAATATACCTAAATCTGGTTTATTAAATACTTATTGTTCAATTTACTGATTCTTATATTAGCAAAACACATACTTACTTAAGTGTGATATTGAAAATGTTACGGAAACTTTTTTCAGTTTGAAATAAGTTTGAATAAGTTAGTATCTTGTCAGGAGTTGTCTTTTTTGAGGATATTTTGGGAATTTTTTGTTTGGTTGTTTTGTTACCTTTTTTAAGAGGGTTTTAATAAAATAAACAAAGTACAAGGTAGATCAAGAATATTAAATATGATTCCTGGACTGATCTCTACAGAAGACTTGAGTTGGTTTTTGCTTTTGGTAAATAAGGGTACATAAAACAAGAAATGAGAACAGTATTCTGGCCACTAACTCCACAAATCAATATGTGTCAAGCATAAAACCTCAGGAAATAGGAAATCAAATGTTACCTTTTGCAAATTAATGTGGACACTTATTAATGCATCTACTGAGTTGCAAACCAGTTCATATTTTATCTTATTAGGGTAATAGATAAAACTAGAGTACATGTAGAATACTATTGTGATTGACTGTTATTAAATCTTTCTTGCTACTGAAGAGTACTAAGTGCCCCCAATGGGTTTCATGGAAATTGATGGGTTATGTCAGCTTCCTAGCAGTTTAGATTCAATGGGATCATAGTATTCAAATATGCTTAATGGATATACTTGCTTAAGCGTTGTATTTCTTCTCTATTTAAACATAGATCCACATAACACATTTTTTTCATGTGAGCTGAAGTTTTCACATGAGCAGACTTGTTCATTCTTCATATGCTTAGACTGGTTGAGAAGCTGAGCAGAACCGCAGAGAGAGGACTGAGTGAATTACTTCCACTGCTAAATATCCAGCATAAGGATTTGGGGTAAAACATGGCTTTGCCCAGGTTGTCAACTGCCCAGGAAGTCAGCAACTGGAGCCTAAGCAAGCTATTAATTTTCTATAGCCTCAGTTCTTGCATGTCACTGCGTTAGCTACTGGAACTGAAGCTCATGCCTTGAAAATTTTTTGTAAAATATGAGATTTCTGCAAAGGTAGTCTTTACTAATTTTATGGTGGTTCTGAAAAGAGTCCTTGATGGAGGTTTATAGGAGAAGGCATGTTTGATCTCCTGACAGTTGATATTTTTTCTCACATAGAGTAATTAACAAAAAGTCCCAATCACATTACTGAATTTTAAATTTAAGACATTATGGTAAACACTAAAGCTCCTTCAGACCTGAAAATAAGCAGATTTTGACTTAATAGTACAACAGTTTCTGTTTAGCTTAGGACGATTTAATAATAGTATTTTACTGTATTTTTAGCCTTTCTCCCTAAGAAATCCAGACAAAAATTCAGAGGCATGTTTTCCCCCACACCTACACCAACTCCCCATTTTACTGAAGGAAAGGAAAAGCATTTTGGGAAAAATTGTATTTGACAACTCAGCTATCTGTCTCCTTATCTAGAGGATGAATGTATGTTTTCTTCATGTCAGAAAGTGATCAACATTTTTGCTACCTCAGGATTTAAGCATGTTCCTCATTGCACTAATGCAGTTCTGGTTATTACTGGGATGCTGCTTTCCAGTTCTCCTACGCAAAGCACTCTGAAGACACACTTTGTTCTTGAATACATTAGGCATCTTGGGGAGATGTCAGTAAGGTCTGTTTATAAGTCAGAATACTTTCATCCTATTGCCTTGAAATCCCTCTTAACTCAAGACGGGGAAAAATAAAATGTTTATGAAAGAGAGAGATTAAAAGAAATTAATGACAATCCAGTTATTAATCTACTTCCATTAATTTTAAATCATAAAGGAACCTTTTTTGTTACTTGCCTGATGTCCTGACCCCCATCATTCGGAGATTCTGTAATTGTGAAAACCATCTACATCAGGATGCACCTACTAGAGGAAAATGTTTTGCAGTGGAGTAGATAACTTTAAGAGATAATTTCTTTTTGAAGTCCCCATTTCTGAAGTATTAATTCTTTCTTCTTTTCTTATCTAGAATATATCATAAATGGCTAGAATAATTAAAATAAGAATTATTTCCCTTTGAAAACGTCTCTTCGTTAAACCACATGCTGTCTTTTTGACCAGATAGTTAACACTTTTCATAAAGAGAAGCACCTCTCCTGTGATACATTTCAGAGTGAAAAAATCCTCTGTATTGAACTTTTGCTCTATATCAGACTGTGCAATGATGGTGTGTTTGATTTCAAAAAGAAATTTAAAAAATAATCTGTGTGAGCTAAATGTGCACAGTTCATTATTGGCTCCTAACTGATGTGACTGCAAATGACCACGTGGTGAGAGAGGGGGCTTGGGATGACACTTTTCTTATTCTTGAGCCACTGGCCATACCACTATTTAAAGATCTGCTTGTAACTATTAAAATATATGGGAAAGATTCATTTGAGAAAAGTGTTTCTTCTGTTTCCCTCTCATTTCTTGACATCCAGATGCTCTGGCAAACAAGAGCTCTCTTAAGTGCCATTTTCAAACTGTACAGGACATGAGTTTGCTCACGGAGAAGTGAGACAAACACATTTTCTGTGTGTTGCCCAGGAAAATCTGAGGATGAGACAATTTGACAGAGACTTCAGTTGTGCAGAAAAGGAAGGCAAATCTGAAAGCAAGGAAGGCAATGAGCTGGGAGGCTTCCAAAATGCGAGATACTAGTGTGATTGCCTATTAGAGCCCCCTATTAAGAAAGAGTAATATCAGTTCTCTAAAGCAGTATTGTGTGCTGCACAACAGCTTTCAGCCATATTTAGTATTGGTTGAATGAATGGGCTGAATTTGCTAAAATGAAGAAGCTGTTCTATCTCTTTGACATAGGTGTTAATTTCTCCCTATATAAACAACATGACACATATTAACATTTACAAAAAAAAAAAAAAAAGGTCCTAGAAACTCCATGGGGTATGAATCCTGCACAAGCAAGTTCTATGTACAGCTGCTATTATAATTATACCCGAGCCTGTGATTAAGAAACAGTGAATCAAGCAGCCGCATTGTGTAGGTAAATGGGAAGAAGCTGCTTCTTGAATGTATTCAGTACCTGCGTACTTGCACTAAGCTGCTTCTTATATGGTCCCCTACATATGCTGATCTTAAACATGTCAATGCTATTTGTCCTTCATCAGTGTTTGAACAATTATGCAGTCAAAGCCAATAATTAGTACTTTAGGAAAGTTTGCCTAATGTAATATTTTTGGCTGCATCCAGGAAGAAAAATAAAGGTGAACTGTTCCAGATCTTAATTTTTACTTGATTTTCTTTCATTTTATGGTCTTGCCACAATTAATTTTTTTTCTTCTTTCTTTTTCTTTAAAGTGTGAATATGCACAGATTAAGGGGGTGCTGATTTCTCCATATTCCACTAAGAAAAAAGTTAATACTCCACAGTTTAAATTAATACTTTAACATCAAACTTGAGAGTGGCAGGAGTCCAGTGATTTCTCTTATGGTCAAATATAACATAAGCCATTAATTCCCCAAATTTTCAGAAATTAATATTAGAACCTGAAGACCAAGTTTTCCATGATCCCTTTGTGCCAAACATGCTGAAACCCAAAGACAGAAATTACTTTTGTTAGGATTTTCTCAACTGCTTTGATCTGAACTGAAGGTAAAATCCTCTTCTCCCTCGTGGTGTTAATTTCTTCTGACATTAAGTCAGCAAAAGGAGAGAGGAGGAATTAGTCCAGCATTTCATAATAAGAGCCTTCAGGTAGATGGAATATGAAAAAGATAAATTATTAGAAGAACAATATGAGAGGCAGGGACAAAGAAACAATCTGAGTTGGGCAGAAATGATGCACTAGATCAGTAGATAGATTGAGAACAGTCTTTCCCTGGAGTTTTAGTCCTTGGTCTCCCATATATATTCATTAAGATTTTAACTAACAACAGAGATAGTACATGAGCTCTGAACTATACTTAAACAGTGATTCAGAAAATCTACAGTTAGAGACTATATTGAGCAAATTAGCCTCCTTCCCAAAATCTGCAAGAGAAGCAGCATTTTGTGGGTTTTGAAATGTTCTCACTTTCAGCAAGAAACTTGCTCCCACATCACATATGCAATTCTCCCAGTGTTTATTTCCTCTTTTGGGAAGGGAAACAAACATCTATGGTTTGATTCCTAGGAAGGAACAGAGAAAGATGAATGATCTTCCAGAAGACAACAGGCAGCAGAAGAATTTAATTTTTTAGAGAGCTTTAGTGGGTAGAGCTTACAGTATGACAACCTATCTGTGAACTACAATTAAGAAAATATTCTGCCAGAGGGAGAAAGGAAAATAGAAGAAATGTTACCAAGATTTAAAGATTTTATCACATGCTAGCCTTCCTGCATGTAGAAAGTACAGTTTCTTTCCTATTTCTTTCATGTTTTCTTGTTTGAGTTGTATGACCTATTATGCTGGTTTTAATGGGAGGTCATAGAACATGTGGGTGAAAGAGATATTTGGTGCACAAGCCAATTTACTATATTCTGCATACTAGTAGGATAGTTTTATTGTCAGCAAACCCTCTGAAATAATCTGTCCTTAGTCATAGAATTAAAGCAGAAGTTGACTGTCTTCAAATTAGTCTATAATGAGGTGGCATGGACAGCATATTCTTTCTGAAAATATGTACCTTTTCCTTATGATCACCAGCTTTTGATATACTATTAAGGTTTCAACAAACTGGAGTCACTGAGAGAAACAAATGAAGAAAAATTCAGAACTGTTATGGTAATAGTCTCAGGTTATTTCATCCATGCTGGTTATGGTTTTCTTAACATCTCTATGCAAGTGTGGACTCTTATACAGTTACATGAGAATTTGCTTTTGTTAAACTTATATATCTTATTATAAAAAGAAAATAAAAAGGAAGAGCTAGAGTTTCTTATCTTTAGAGGACCAATGTTCTGTGAGTGAAAATATAGGTGCTCTACTTCAGTTTTTTTCTGTTCCTTTTATTTTTTTTTTTTTTTTTTTTTCACCTGGTAAGGTCTTTATTACAAGAAAAAGAAAGATGTTTATTCCTTTATTCATTTTGTAACACGAAATCACCCGCAAGAATAATTAGCAGGGAAAAAAAAAAAAAAATGTTAATAAAAGCATTCAGAAAGAGTTAGAGAATGTGAAGGAGACATTTAATTTCTTACAGACAGTCTGACTTTATGCAATAGTTTAACAAGTTTTTATTTTTTGTTTTTTACAGCTGGGGGGAAAAAAAATCAGTATCTGTCCCACTTTGTCTGAATACATATTACAAAAAGAAAGCTTGCCAGATAATGAAAAATATGTCTTTTTCAAAGTATTTACTGCAAATCAAAGATCTCCTAAGACATGAACCAAGACAAATATAGTCCAGGCTTCTAAAATAGAAGTGAGGAAGGTAGAGTAAAAATCCTTTCAAATGAATTTTGTAAAGAAAATGTTCCATAAAGTGTAGGTTGTCTTACAGTGATGGGCTGTACAGCAGAGTATATAACACAAGGTCTGTTAAGGGGCTGATTCTGAAAGCTCTGTTTACCCAATAACTTGTCTCTCTTCAAGCCAGGTTAAAACTTCAGCATTAGTACAGCTTGAAAGCAATCTATATTTTTACACTTGGTCTCCATGAGAGTTGTGATGCCAGAGACTTCAATAATCTTGCAAAATGTTTTTGGCCCATTCCTCCCATGTCCAGGCTGTAGTGGCACAGTGTCATGTAGTATTGCATGATCACCTACTGTTCTGTGTGTTTGTGCCTGAAAGAGACTGGTAAAGTTATCAAGACCTGCAATTATTTTTACCACAGTATCTCTGATCAAGCCCTCTGATGGTGCAGCTCTTCACTGGTCCCATTTGAAGTGTGTCAGTGTTAGTTCAACTGGGCAGCGAAGTTGGTTCAGCTGCGTGAGACCTCAGCACAGCCCCACAGAGCACCTGCCTACCTCTTGGCAACACCTCTAGCAGCTCAGAGCTGTGGCTCTGTCACCTATCAGCCTTCCACCCACTGAGTTTAGAAACTATGTTCTTTTTTTAGCATAGGTAGGGAGAAGCATATCTGAAAACATCTTGTCGCCAAGTTTAAACGAAGGTCGGCACACTCCTTTTCTAGGTCATTAATAGATGGGGTCTTGGAAACACTTTGTGCTGGTTCACAAAGACAGGATGTCTGCCGGCAGGCTGAGAGGAGATTCATGTAGTGACTTGCAGAGAAGACTCTGCGGGAAAGAAGTAATTCTTATATCTATTTTCTAACACAGAAGCCAAGGAAGTAAATGGTCTAAGTTTACTATGTGCTGAGTTAGGGGAAAGTTCAGAGCATGATGATAAATGTGCTCTTGCAAACTTTTCTTAAGAGCAGTTGGTGCAGGTTCAAACAGAGAACTTACTCACACTTTCATGGCGTGTGTTGTTTATACTGGTTCAGTTTTGTGCAAATGAGTAAACAAGGGTGAATAATTCCAACAATTATTCCAACAATTCCAACAATTATTCCAACAAATATCCAACAACTATTGTAAGAGCACAAGACAAAGATAAGAATAATTCATTAAGTTGGGTCGATAAGATGCTAATGCTATGATTTTTAACAATATATACTATTGGTAGAGTATATTCTCAGTGAACTTAAAATTCTCATTTGATTACTATTCAGATAGGTAGAGTATAAAACAACAAAAAGTCTCACTTTCTTTTTGTGGATGTGCTAATGTATTTGTGTACAGTGACATTTTCTCAGATCACTAATACACTTTTTCCTTCATATTACTTGCAATTGTGTCATGGCATACTCTTCTCATTTTCTGCCTTTATTGTGCTCTTCTGTGATAAACTGAGTTTGGGAATGATCAAGAAATAGGGGGACATAGAAGACTTAACAATTAACTAATGTAGTGGGAGGAGAAGAAGTGAAGATATCGAAGAGAGAAAACGGTTTCTACCAGTCCTGTCTTAATCCCAAAATTTCCATTCTCATAGTACTTATTCCTTTAAAGCTTCATCTGGGAGACTTGTAATGGTACCTAGTGAAATTATTTAAACTGAAATTTTATTTACTTTGGAAAAGAACTTTTTTCATTATACAGGGATAAATTAAGCATCTGTTAATTGGTCTTCTCCCTGACTCAAATGTCATAAAGACATTTCATTTCACTAAACTAGGCATTTAAGCTAATAAATTTAAAGGCCAGATCCTGCTCCTGTTTGCACTGCTTCAGTGAGAACTTGAGTCCATTCAGTTGTTTGTACCACATCCACCACCAGAACATGGGCCCGGATCCACAGAAAAAGCCTTGTTTTTTCTGTGATGCTGGGTAAAAATTAGAAACCCTATTTATACAGTTACCCTATTTATACAGTTGTAAAATGAAAACTGCTGTTATAACCAGTTGGTTGTCTAAGGTAAGCCCTGTCTGGTGATCTATTCAGGCTTACTGAGATTTGTATTAGATATCTGAGTCCCTTCCTGAAGGTTTCTAAGTAATTTTCTTTTACAACAATGATAACAGGAGTTTCAATCGTTTAACCAATAGATCTGTGTCACTTAACACCCACCAAGTGTGCAGGTGGCCAGATTCAAAGGCTGCCTGTGTAGCATGGGCTCAGATTTGTATATTCTGCCTAGCAAACTACAGGGAATCATGTGGTAAAGCAGCCCTCATTTATTCCTTGAAGAACTGCCACTTTCAATAGTTATTTAAATGTTTGTTAGACAACAGATAGACTAAGAGAGACTATGTTCTCACTGAGATGTTTTTGCTTGGTGATTGGGAGAGGAGTGACCAGTATTCCCATTTATTTTTCTAGTGACTGTTTAAAATTTTTCATTCTGTCCCCTCTTCCAGATGAATTGGAAAATGTCTGTTGCATGTTTATGTTTCCAGGGGTCATTAGAAGTTTAATGAGGATTTTGACATTCACAACTTCAAAACAGGGAAAGGATGGGATTTAGACTAATGCTTTTTGTGAGCATAGCACCTGGGTAGAATTTTAGCTGTCAAAACATAGCTCTGTCCAGGTCCCTAGTGTTTCCATTTGTATCTAGGCAGCTTTTCAATAAATCCCTTAAGTGCATACTATGAATTTGCTTTTTGGTGATATTTACCTATTGCCTGGGCTCTGGGCCTTGATTTAAGCTGACCAGTAGTTACTTCCAGAAATACTTTAATTAGTTTGACTATTTTATCGTGAATTCTTCTATGTCTTGCTTTGATTTGTCTGGAACTGCAGAAGCTAGCATTCCCTCTGCGCTGACAGTAACCAGTAAAATGCTTGGTAGAAGCCTGGTCTAAAATAGGAGTAGCATATTTTACCTTTTATTTTTTAGAAGGAATCATCATGCTTGTGTCCTACCATTCCTTAGGGAAACTGAACAAAATCTTTAAACTGAGTCCAATCCTAAATTAATTTTTGCTAAGGAAACAATTTGATTTGTGGCTTTTCATCAATGGTATAATGCATCTTAAATTGCTAGAGGTAGAGCACAGTGGCAGTATAAGGTTTTTTTCCCCCCAATATTAAAACAAAACAAAAGAAAATTAAAACAAATCAAAGCAACACATGATCCTCTCCTCCACCTCCCCCTGCCCCACCCCAATTCTACAAATACTAGTAATAGGTACCTCTGCAATAGGTGTCAGTGCCACCAGTTATGCCAATTACTGAATGGAACTCTAGGTAAGAATATGGGTACCTCCCTAAACTTCCTTTTAAAATATGAAGTGTCCTTTAAGTATCTATTCCAAACTACAATTTTGGATATTCCTTTAAATCAGTATGTCAGAAAGACTTCCTTTTGATTTCTGATTTTAGTATTCTAAATGAACAGTGCCTTGACAAAAAAAATTTAGTCTCTTTGATGCTGAGAAGCTTCAGAGTTTTTGTCATTCTCTAGTCTGCCATTTTCCACGATCTTCCATACATATCCCATTTTCTTTCATTTCTTCACTATTCCTAGTGGTGGGTAAAAAAAGTCATGGCTGAATACTTGGTCTGACCCTAGACCTCATTCTGAGAAATCTAGATATTTCATAATTTTAGAGAACAGGAGATGGGCAGTTTCTTCCATCCAGATAGGTATCCTGAACAGTTTGTTTTAGTTCCCAAGGGGATAAGGTATTTACGGTATCTAAGAATCTCTACAATAAACCTTTCATTTTGGAAAAATCTAGAAACTGCTGTCAGCACTCACTTTATGGTTCAGTACTTCAATCTGTATTCTGTCTGTGCACATGCATCATTTTCAGTGACTCCAGTGGGAATGTCACTGCAGCAGGAGAGCTGAAGGAGAAAGCACTACCTGCTCAGTCTAATATTCACTGAAGTTGGTTGGAAGCTTCATACTGACCTCGGAGTGCAGCACTAGGCAAAAACGACTGTCCTTCACTGTAGTGTTTGTATTTCATAAAACAAGGCCTTGTATAAACAAACAAATAAAGTGCTGGTAATACCCACTCTGGTCTTATACATTCATAATAGACTTCATTTAAAAATTCATTTTTTATGATCGACCCAGCACTGCTTGACCAGTATATTTATGCAGTCTAATTGCATTTACTGTAATTCGAAAAGCACAATTGTTATTGCTCAATATCTCTCCTGTGGCCGCAGTCCTGGTCCGTGTTTTCTATAATTGAAGCATCTAAAAGCTCACTACAGTTCAGTGCCATTCTCACTTTGATTGGCTGGCTTAAAAATCCATTGCTACTGCAAGAGTATTTACTAGTTGTCAAATACTTAAGAGTTACTAGAATGGGTAGGGATGATAAATTTATTTTCTTCCTTTTGATATGCATTAAATAAAAAATATTGATGGTTATATACCTGTGTAAGGCTTGAAAACATCCACTCTGCTTGTTTTAGTAAGTGTTTTTGCATACAGGAAAATGTACTTGCTGTATATGCACAGAGTGAATGTGCAAAGCCAAAGTGTCTTCTCATTGCTGGAAAAAGGACCATGCTGGCAGAAAAGCTTGTGTCAGTTCTTCTTCCATTTTGTTAATTTTTTTCTGCACAAGACTTATCTTTCAAGTAACATCAGGGAGATTTATCTGTATACTGTCATTAAAGGTGTAGGTGTCTGTTTATATGATAAGACTGCACATGGTATATTGCACAATACAGCCAAACTTCAAATGAGCATAAATGCATGGCAGGAGAGGGCAATGTTTCCTCTAGCAGCAAACCACTGGAGAACAGCACCACTGTCTCCTTACACTGACAAAGACACCATCAGGAGGGGACACTGAGTCCATTCAGCAGGTAGCACAAGCTCTTCTGGAGCAGTAGCTATGATGCAAAACAGCTTCGTTGTGGCTTATAGGAGCAGCAGAAAGGGAGTGTAAAATTAAGACATTATCTGTATCTAATTTTCATGATATGTGCACAGTTTTAATGATATGTGCATGATTATGTGCATCTAGTTTTCATTATATGTGCACAGTTTAACAGATCTGTAAGCTTGCAGCTGTGAATGAGGCATCCCTGCATTGAAAATTGCTGCTGTTTTGCAAAGGCCACATATACTGTTCCCTGTTGCTTACCTTGCTTATTCTCTCCATGTTTATAATTTGTTTTCTTATCTCCTTAAGTCTTGTGTTATAGGGACCAAAGACAGAGAGGAGGACTAAATGCACACAATATTACTAAAGAAAAGGACAAGGAAATGTTAGTGGCTTTGGTTGTTTTTTGTTGGTTTTTTTTTTTTTTTTTTCTTTTTTTGAGACTGTTCTCCCTAGTGTGATACCAAACTAGCTAGATCGTAATGTATATTTAACCAAATGGTATAATTTAAGAAGGACTATATTCCTTTATTATTCTTCAGTATGACTGTTGTCTGCTGCTTTGTCAAATTTGATTACTGTCCCAAGAGTGACTTGGTGGTATTTTATTGTAGATGACCCTGATTTATTTCCTGCAAAGAGGGACAGTGTCTTCTAACTCCATTGACCTTTTGTGCAAAATAACAGTCAGACCCAGTGCCACTTTTACGAAGAGCAGCAGCAGCAAAATTACCATTGTCAGAAATTAGTGCAGACTCTTTTTGAAAGACATGAGTGCTGTTGCCACACTGGTGTATATTGTCATCTTTCAGCTGTTCATGAGGAATGAACTCTTATACAAACAAGACAAAAAACCAAGTTCATTTATTTTATACCCTTCAATTATAAATAATTACAGAACACCATTATAATTGTACTTTTGACTGAATATTTACAGATCTCATTCTATAAAACCTCCTGGATATCTTTTGTATTCTGGAAGCTTTCATTTTGCAACATGAAGAATAGAAAACTCATAAGCATGTAATAAAATGTAGTTTGGGCAGAATAAAAAAAGTTCTATATGTGAATGTGTAATCATACACAGAGCACCATATACAAGGCATGCAGTACCATGGGGTATGTTTAGAGTTTAGATTACCATATAAAGCATCAATTTATACTACAGCTTAATTTATACAGAACTGCCAAGTGATGGAGCATGAATGTGCACTGCAAACTAAAGTTCTAAACCTGAAATAAGCTCCACCGAAGTGAGCATCAGTAACATGAAGAGTCTTTCAACAGTGAAACCAAAATTATTTTGAGATACTGTATGCTCAGGTAATTTTTTTCTCTTTTTTTTTTTTTTTTTTTTTTGCAGTCATCCAATATTTGTTGTACAAATTTCTCAGAATAATTAAGAAACATTAACTCATTTGCTTTGTACAGTAAATTTTACATTTTTCATTATTATTTACTTCTACAGAAGAATGCAAGGGAATAAGACAAAATATATATGACTTGCTGAAAGTGGCAATGAAATTATCTTAAACAATAGAGATGAAAACTTGTTTGTTACATCTTAGACAATAAATGATACAAATAGGTTCTAGTTCGTTATAGCATTTAGTGAATTAAGGAAGAGGTAATGAGTGGTACATAATGAAAAAAAAAAAGTTTCTATTACATGTCTTAGAAATGTCTTGGTGACATTTAGCAATCTTCAGAATAAAAAAAGCATCTTGCCTTACCTGGGAGTTTTTTTTACTTTGTACCTTTTGATTTGCTCAGAAATGACATAAAGAGTCAGTTTGGATTTTAGGAAGTTCTAGGTGTTTAAAAAACATGGAGACCAATTTCCTACTCAACAAGAGCCCTTTTGACCAGTTTTGGACCTTTTTTACTATCCTTTTATCTGGCTTGTTTAGCTTGGAACTTGTCAGTTCAAGAAAAATACAGGTCTAAAATTTTGGGAGTGGGAATTAAATGATCCATACAGGAGTAAAGCTCTTGTTTAGAAGCCTATGATGGTTATTAAGATACACATCAAATCATTCTAACAAAGCAACAATGATTACACAGAAATTACTGATTAAGTATTTTGTATTTGATTTTATTCAGGACTTTTTGGTTAGGGGTTTTTTGGTTTTTTTTTAAGACCTGAAAACAGTTTTGGCCGCATAAAAGCTTTTTTCCTCCTCTTGCCCCAATCAACTGATCTAATAAAAGATATTATTGCTATCTGCAAACTTCTGTGGTTTAAATAACCAGGATGATTACTCCAGACATCTGCATCTATTTGACAAATGGTCCACTTTGTGGATAAGGAATTGGTGGGATGGTTCCACTCAAAGAGATGAAGAGATGCAGTCAATGGCTCAATGTCCAAGTTGAGAGCAGTGACGAATGGTGCTCCTTAGGGGTCAGTGTTGAGACTAGTGTTCTTTGACATTTGTTGGCAACATGGACAATGGGATTGAGTGCACCCTCAGCAAGTTTGCTGATGACACCAAGCTGTGTGGTGTGGTCAACATGCCAGGGGGAAGGGATGTGCCATCCAGAGGAACCCCGACAGGCTTGAATGTGGGTCTGTGCAAACCTCATGAAATTCAATAAGGCCAAGTGCAAGGTCCTGCATGTGGGCTGGGGCAATCCCAAGCACAAATCCAGGCTGGGCAATGAGTGGATTGAGAGCAGCCCTGTGGAGAAGGACCTGGGTATATTAATGCATAGAAAACTGAATATTGAGCCAAGTGAGCTTGTAACTCAGAAAGCCAACAGTATTCTGGGTTGCATCAAGAACAGTGTGGCCAGAAGGTCCAGGGATGTGATTCTTCCCCTCTACTCCGTTCTCATGAAACCCTACCTGGAGTTCTGTGTCCAGCTCTGGGGCCTCCAACGTTAAGAAGGACGTAGGCTTGCTTGAGCAGGTCCAGAGGAGGGCCATGAAGATGATCAGTGAGTTGGAGCACCTTCTTTATGAGGACAGTCTGAAAGAGTTGGTGTTGTTCAGCCTGGATAAGAGGAGGCTCCAGGGAGATCTTATAGTGGTCTTCCAGTACTTAAAGGGGACCTGCAGAAAACATGGAGAGGGACTCTGTCAGGGAGTATAGTGATAGGATGAGGGGTAATGGTTTTAAACTGAAAGAGGGTAGATTCAGGTTAGATATAAGGAAGAAATTCTTCACTGTGAGGGTGGTGAGACACTGGCACAGGTTGCCCAGAGAAGCTGTGGCTGCCCCCTCCCTGGCAGTGTTCAGGGCCAGGCTGGACGGGGCTTTGAGCAACCTGGTCTAGTGGAAGGTGTCCCTGCCCATGGCAGGGGGGGAATAACTGGGTGATCTTTATGGTCCGTTCCAACCCTAACCATTCTATGATTCTATGATCACTTTGGTTTCTCTGTTTTGCAAGATCACAAATTGCTTCTAGACCACACTGCACTTCTATCAAAAAGGGGGTCAAAACATTCAGAGATGTCACATTTGTTTGCCCTGGGGGGAGGAAAGGACAAATAAGTGGGTTTTTTATAATTAAAGCACTGGGTCATCTGCTCACTGTTACACTGTAATATTTTACTGTTCTACCACTGTCAGTATTGCTAGAATAGATCGTAATCTGGGAAATGTGTTTCAGGTAGATGGCATGTGTGTTTTTCTAGCTCGGAGCTGACGATTTTTCTTTCTGTGTAGCATATATATGATTGCTAACCTAAAGCTTGTGGAACTACACTGAACTACCCCTTGGAAAGGTTATTTTTTGTCAAGCTGGCAATAACACACAAAAAATTTTTTGTCTGCGCTCATTTTTGAAGCAGTTTTCTTTGTCAAGTAATAGCAACAAGATCTGCGGGAGAGCAATGTTTAAAATTCTTGTTCAAATATTATTGTGTACTTTTGGACAGGTAAAATGATTTTTATAAGACTGTACATCATTTATAACCTAATTAGAACTCATGATTTTGTCTGGTGTTTTCTTCTGTTCTTGAACTGCCTTTGAAATACATATAGCTCTGAATGGTCAAATAAATTTTAAAACTAAATTAATACAAACCGGATTTTCCTTTCTCTTTTGGATAGAAGCCTAAAATATGTGGATCAGTTTTACCATGTTTATACTGAGCTGATTTATATTCTGCATTAAGATTGCAAGACCTCTATCTATGGAACCTAGGCAGTGCATTCAAGAAAGATGAAAAACACTACCATCATCAATCCACCTGTTATATGAAATGAATAGGGAAATGAAAGATAGAGCTGTAAGTAGAAAACACATCATAGCCAACATATGTTTTGAAAGCAACTTAACTCCAGGCAGGCATGGATGAAAGCACTGGTAAGGCTAAAGAAAATGAACACTGGAGATGGAATGAAGAATTTTATGAAAATATTTGATTTCAGGGATGAATAAAAATTTTTAGAACTCTTTGTATCATGTGAGATGTCATTTAGCTCAGTACATGAATCCTTTTGCATCACTAATAATTATTTTCAACAACTGAATTAATTCTTCTAATTAGAGTTACCTATTGGCCATAATTTCTGTAATAATGCAGTGTTAAGAAAAAGCTTTTGTCAAGCCATTCACATTCACTAGGTCTGATTACTAAATCAGAAGCAACTCTGTAGAAGATACTGTATTTATATTAACATACACCCAGTATCTTAAGGAAAATCAGGCTATACAACACTGCTTTATTTTGAATGACACATAGTAAATATCCTGAAGCTTTAATTTAAATCTGATACTGAGTATGAATCTGGAAAGTAATAAGACTTCAGGTTTAGAATATTTCTTTATTTAAACAAATGTCTTATTTTTTCAAACTGCAAAACCTATAAAAGTACATTATATAATTTATCTGTGTTGTAGGTAGCATTGTGAGAATTCTTGATGAAATATTCAGTGTGCTAAAATCAATGTACTCTTTAATGTTCAATATGAGTGAAATGCAAAAAAAACCCCCTGTTAAATAGTGATAAGTACAAATTAAAATATATATTAAATATTGTTCCAAAAATAAACATGGAAATTCAGAATGACAGCTAATGTCCTGAATGGAATTGCCTTAATGTTAAAAAACATTAGTAAAATAAAATTAGAAATGACAGTTTTCTACCTTGTTGTAGAATAATTTATGTAACCTCAGCAGAGACATTTTGAACTTAACAGTATCTGTTAAATATAGAATTTGAAACAAAGTGCTAGAACACTTTTGCAAAATCAACTGGGTTGATATTTTGTTGCTGTAATTAGGGCCACCTGAGCAATTATTTCTATTAAAAGTCCTCCCTCTTAGAAATCTTTCAATTGTCAGACCTTGTGTTTATATGCAATAGAAATCTTTCTTTTTCTACCAACTCTCTATTTTTTTCTTCTATTCTTTGTTTTTGCTCATAACCTTTTTCGATTGTGGGGTTTTTTTGTGTGTTTTTTTTTTTTTTTTTTTTGTTTTTGTTTTTTTTTTTTTTTTTGTACTCTTAAGAAATTCAGACGTTTAAACATTTCTCTTGTCTTAAGATTGGATGAAAGAACTGCATGTTGAAACTCTGCTGAAAAAGGTGCTCTCAAATACCCTATTCTGACACTGTGCTATCAGCTGACTTTTCCAAATCATGTCGCTTTTTTTTCTTACATATTCTTGACTTCTGCAGCAGGTATTGCAGTTTGTTTGTCCTTCCCTGTGAGCAAGACATATATTTTCTGTGATGCACATCTTTCTCTTCCTTTAACTGAAGTGTGGTGATGTTGCAAGAGGAAGAAAATATCCTGGAATTATACACCATTTATTTTTTCAGGCATTTCTTTCAAATTGATTTTTTTTTTTTTTCCCTGATAGAAATAGTTATCCTATTAGTCATTTGGGCTACTACTTTTCCTCCTCCTAGCTTTTTCATATGGGAGAAAAAAGAAAAAAAAGTGTAATATTTGATATAAGATCTGAAAATTTTGATTGGTGACTAATATTCCAAAATATAAAATGTTTTTTTTCTCATCATATATATAAATAACTCTAGACTGAAAGAATTCTGCACTACTTATGTGAATAATGCTGTTGACTTTTAAGCATTCTTAATAACTGAATGTTATCTGTAGAGAAAAAAAGCATTTTCTGAAAGGTTGTTTTTTTCTTAACCAATATGACAGATAGTCCTGAAAAGATACCTGTAGTCAGCAAATTTTATCCTGTGTATATCACAAACAGTGAAACCATTTTAGTGGTACCAAGCACTTGAAGAGGGAGGAGAGAGGAAGATACATTTTTCATTAAGACAAAGTGACTCTTTCGTGCTCTAGTTGCACAGTGTGGAATTTCTCATACTGGCAAAAGCCCAAACAAAATTTTTTTTCCTTTCATGTCCTAGAGACTCTTTGTTAAGAATGTTTTTAGAGTCATTTAAATGGGAAGTCAAAAACTTCTACAGATATAAATACATTGGTTAAAACATTTACAAATAGGAAACAATTATTATAATAATATTTTATGCTCTAAGTTTAGAATCTGTCAGAAACCCATGTGATCAGAAGCATATTGTGAGATTCGAACATCTCTCTTAAATATTTAATTTCAACCATTGTTTAAGTGTAAGAGTGGACCTGACAGATTTAGCTTTGCCACTCTTGTTAAAACTACTCTGCAGTAGAACTAAAAAATTGATGAAGGTGATTGTTATAAAGATTTTAGTGTAGCTTCATCTCCTTTGTGCAAGAGTTAAGGTTCATTTTGTAACATACCTGATGTTTTACAATATACTATGGCTTCTCTTAATTTTATTGCTGCTTTCCAGTTGTCCCATGTCTGCAAAATGCCATAAAAGTTAGAATTTTTGATATTTCATGCTCTCAGGCAGACCTGAAGTATTTCTATTTCTTACATTCCACCTGTTTCTTTTCAGAGCACAGACAAAATGGGATAGATCAGGAAACTACTTAGAAATGTATGTATATATATATGCACACAGACAACCTTTTTGAGAAAGTTGTATCTATCTTATTTAAGGTAGACTCAGCCATCTCCACACAACCTTGTTTCTTCATTCAGCTTCTCATCAATTGCTGCAATCATTTCATGCTGTGTCCAGACTAATTAAAAAGACAATGAGACAGAATAATTATGAACATATTCACATGAAGATAAATACTTTGACAAGTGAAGAAACACTGAACAGTACAAATGGTGGTGGCATTTTGAAGAGCATTGATGTGTGGCAATGACTTTACAAAGAAAAGGCTTTCATTGCTTAGCTGACTTTCATGAAGCAGACACTGTTGCTAGAGTACTTGTTTTGAGAGAAAATTGGTGTAATTAAACCAATATTTAACTTTCAATTTTTTATCTTGGTGATTTTGGTAGAATTTCTGGATGGTCTGTTGAAGTCCTACTATTCATAAAGTGTTTCACTTCTTAAGTGATGAGCTGCTGCTTTTTTTTTTTTTTTTATTATTAACTGTAACTAATGTTGAGGGGTTTTGAGGGTTTTTAAAATTTTATTTAACTGTTTTGGTATAGGGTTGCTTTTCAAAAATTATTCAGAAGGAAACCCCTAGATGCCATTCAACATCTTCCTTGCTCTGACATTCATTGCTATTCATTTAATCTGTGATCTGCTTAAAGCTTCTCCTTGTTTTCCTGACAAACTGTGAATGCTGGAGGATCTCATGAGTCACTGGGTTAGAAGTACCAGATGTCTTTTCAAATTTCTGATCATGTTATGTGGCAAAATCCTGGGATTATAGTTGTGGCATCCTCACATCTATTGCTGCCTTGAATAAAATGGTGCATGTCATACCATATAGATGTTGCACAAGATCATCTTCTTGCCTAATGAGACTGGGACATGTTGCTAATGAAAATTAAAAAATTATGAAATGTGAAGTGTAAATCCTAGACATGTAAATGATGACTGATATATCTATGTTTTTATGACCTTTTAAGATGTTACACAATGTTACTTAGCAAGTGGTTTTTAAAAAAATAAATTATCAGGATGGTGTTATTGTCAAAAAAAATATTAACCTTATGTGTTGGTTTAAGCCCTGCCGGGACTGGAGACCACGTTGCCGTTGCCCCTCCCCCACCCGCAGCCGGTCGGGCTGGCAGTGAGGCACAAACCCGGGTTAAAATAAGAAGAAATTTAATACAACAGTGTGATAAACAATCTGAACAACAACAGTAGCAATGATAGCAACAATAACCAGCAATAACAGTGAAGAAGACAAAAGATATACAGAGAAATACCGCAATGGTTACGGAACAAGCCCACTGTGTGCTCCCCGCCACCAAAGCCACCAAGGAAAAAGTTACTGCACTCCTGTGCCCAGACCTGACGTCAGCATGGTAAAAATAACCCGGCTGGAGATCCCTTCCCCCTCTCTGCTGGGGAAACTTAACCCTATCCTAACTGAACCAGGACACCTTATTTAAGATCAACTTACATTAATAACGTTAATTTGTTAATCACTGGTGAGAACAATTCTGTGAATGAGCATTCTGTAAAATAACACTCTACAATTAATCTGAAAACTAATTTTAATGGCAAACTGGATTACCATGTTTATGGCAAGACAGGTTTTGAAGCTAGAGGTAGGACTGGCATCTCATTCATCCAGGAAAGGTATTCAGACACTCATTTGTTGATTGATTTGTTGTTTGGACTAAGGTTCAAGCTAACACCCTTGGTTCACTAGCAAAATGTCTTCTCTGTTCTCCTCTCTATCAGGAAGAAAATGAGGCTTTTTTTGTCATCTGAAAGTGTAAGTAAGGGTGGACTGAGGGAAGAAGAAAATATGCTAGGCTGCTGTAAGCAACATTCAGTGTAATATTTGAACAGCCAAATACAAAGCACATACGTAACACATCCCTTGAGCTGCTGTGAGATGGTTAAGCAGGTGCTTTGCAAGTATTAATTACTTTAATTCCACAGATCTTTAAAAAATCATCAGAGACAATAAATTTATTTTTGAAGGATTAATATTTCAGAACAAAAATGCAGAAGTATATTATTTTCTTTGAGTATTATGAAGGACTATTAAATTGAAGAAACTTGGGAATGTAGCTCTGAACTTATAATGATTGCTAATATGGAGGAAAAAAAAAAAAAGTGTAGAGGAAGAAAAAGTGAGAATATGAGACTAGAAAGATTTCAGCCATTGATGTTACAGGTAATTCTGCCACGGGGTCAACGTGGGTATTTTGTAGAGGAATCCAGTAAAATATTTTATAAGATGACAAAGTTTGGAATATTTTTGTTGTATTCTGATCATATCTGTGCTTCTGCATCCTTATCTTTGATGTTTTTTATACCTTTGTCTTTAAATGGAGATGTGTCTTTAACAAACCACCTTTAAAGTACATTAAATTAAAGACTCATGAAGTTTTTAAGTGAATGACAGAAGTCGTAGTAGTGCAGTCTTCTGTGAGAAACCTATCATCACCAAGTTATCCTTACCTTTCATTCAGGTTATCTACTCTTCTGTTATTTTTGCTAACAACAGCTATGACAGTCAGGGCTCAGAACTAAGAATGGTTTGTATCCTAGATTATAACCGGTAAAGAGTTTCTATTGAGAGCTATTAGACAGCCATCACACTATACTATATTTACTAGGGAAAGAGAAAAATTATAGGGAATATTTGCATTTCTTACTCAATTATACTAATAAAGCAAATGAGCTTGATTTATGGCAAATAAGGAGTCTCATAAAACAGAAGAGTCCACATAAAATTTCCTTGCAGCTCTATGGGCACAACTCAGACAGGTGTCATATCTTGTGTTTTCTTTCTCTGTTTAAATTTCTAACTGCTAGAAAGGATTTTCATCCTGGAGCAAGGCTTGAATATAAAGCATTCTCATATAAAAAGCAATTTATGTTGGGTCATAATCTCTCCCCAAGCATAACCTATATTTCTGGTATGTTTTCTGTAGAAATTTGCTACAGCTGAGTATGAACTCTAAATCAAGAGTACTGGAAGAGTGGCAACAAGAAGCATAGCCTCAGAGATACACTGCTTGCTACAGTCTCCTCTCTCCTAGGAAGGACCACTATAATTACCATTATGAATCCAATGTAAATTACAAAGAGTGAACATAAAAGTGCAAATAAACCCTAAAGAACTATGTTGTGTCTGCTGCCATTAGACTTTTTTTGTGTGTGTGTTTGTGCCCTATATCTCTTAAGCATTGAAACAGAAATGTTTTGTTGTTTGTGTTTCTGCTAGGAGTACCATTCAAAATGTGGGACACGTGGCTTTCCTAGAAACCTGTTGTAGGTCTCTTTTTTTGCCTTAAAACAATTAGTTTAGGCAAGCAATTTTTGTCCACCTTTCTTCCCAAAGTCTATGCTGGGGATTATCTTTTCTTGTTGTTTAATACAAGACTGAATGCTGAGGTGACAAACGGTGCATAAGATTCAGCACAGAACAAAAAATTTGACAGCACTGTTTGTACACCTAATTTTGATTTCTATGTCCTTTTCAGCATTTAGGGCCAACACACTCTTGAATATGGATTTGGGGAACCCCACAGCACACGGTTCTCCTTCCAATACTCTTGATGTTCTCAAATAGATTATATTTTCAAAACAATGAGAGAAATACAGTTAGAAAAGGAAAATCTTTCTTTGTTTCTCATAAGTAATTGATATTAAGTCACTTGTAAATTTTTGTCTCAGTCTCTTTCAGCTGTTCACTTGTTCATAGGAAATAATTTATCAGTTTACTTTTGGTATATAATTTTGCATGTAGGAGAGAGCAATTACATTTGAGTGTAGGATAATGAAGAATGTCTGTATAACACCAATACAAACTTGGTCTCCAGACTTAATTTTTAATGCTTCAAGATTTAATGCATATTGTATGTTCTCTTGTTTTCCTTAACTGTTAAATGCTTTTAATACTTTAGCTAAAAAATGAAAACTACTTCAAGGAAGGACATTTACTATGGGATACACTCACCTAAGTTTTTCTTTATGGAGGAAGGGGCTGAATAATGAAGAAAGGAATGCAACCCATACACTTCCTTCTCCCCTCCCCTGCTCCAGTTTAATAATCCAGTGGTAAACTGTCTAAATATTTAATCACCTATTGCTTCTACAGAGTAAATAAAGAGATGTTCTTGTACAGAAAGGCACATCATCTTCCTTAGGCATGTCTCTTAGAATGATATAACTTTCAGGAACAACTCTGTTCACTATAGAAAGCCTAGGGTGTCATTTTGAACAGGACAAAGCATGATAGCTTAAATGAATGGTGCCCTGGATATATAAAGGTGAAATTGCATTTTGCCTTAGAACGAACTGCTGTGGAGAGACAGCCTGTACTCTGTGTCACAATGTACTCCTTCAAGACCTTGTGGAACATGAAACTACTCTGTTCAACCAAAATTTGTGGAGTAGGATCTTCATTGTGGCAGTTGAAGAATGGCTTTTCTCAGCTGTCCCTTTCATAGAGAGCTTCATAATACTGATAGATAAAAACCCATTTCTTGGTTCTGTAGGAAATTTATTAGGTACTATGCAAAGCTCTAAGTGGTGGAGGTTGATGAATCATGTCAGGTTTTTAAAGTGTCCTTTACAGAAAAAGCAGCAGTACATGTTTCTCCATTCTCTAATTTAGCTAATGTGTGATTTAGAGGGAAAAAAAAAAAAAAATAGAAAACTGAGAAAAACATAGGGCTTCAAACAGGCATTCTCTGGAAGATTTATTTTTTCGGTGTTCTTTTGAAAGCTTTTTAGCAAATACATCTTCTACAACATAATTAAAAAAGCTGTAGACTAGAGAGGCTTCACCAAAGCCTGAAAATAAAATACTCTTCTGTTCTAAAAGTATCATCACACCCATCTCTGAGTCAACTTTGAAAATATAGGTTATGTTTTCATCTTGCATGGAATCTTACATTGAAAGAACATCATCAAGGTTACTAGGTCATGTAATTAGAAGTTAAAAAATCATTGAATTTAGTCCTTTGTGAGAGTTGCATTCAGTTCTCCAGCTGGAATCAGATTTTTATACCTCCACTGCTGGGGGTTTTGTTTTTATATTCACTACTTGGGTTTCAGGTTCTGAAAATAAACTAAACATCTGACAAAGACCTGATTTTTGTTTGTGGGTTTGTTGGGGTTTTTCTACAACATAATGCAGAATCTCCTTTTTTCCTCAAATGATGCAGCTTATCCCATCTTTCAAAAGTGTATGTTACCATTACACACAGCAGTGTCAGAGGAAGCCCAGTGCAGTAGGGTGAAACACAGTGGAGCTCTAAGATGGGAAATACTTTGTGACGAAATATTATTTTATGGGGTTATATCTGCAAAATACTCATTCATAGGAACTGTGGGGGTACAGAAAATTATCAGAGCAGTTCCTTACAATCTCTGATGTGTCCAAAGTAAAAAAAAAAAAAAAAAAAAAATCCTTGAGTCTCAATAAGTTACTTTTTAAAGTTTATTGTTTGAAGATATTTTCTGTATTTTTATTAGTTTTGCTCATGACACTGACTGATGTGACTTCTTGAAATCTAGGTCCTTAAACAAGGCAAGACATCCAAGTTTATCAAAGATAAGGCTGCCAGAATTCTGTAATGGGAAAAAGTTTGCATTTTTGTTCTGTACCTCTGTCGATAAGGAACTATATTAGTTGTTTCATATTTTGTTTTTAAAGATTTCTCAGGCAGATTCTGAATCTGAAAGACAGTGAAATAATCTTAATTACATGGAGTTGAAATAAATGAAAAATTAATTCTCATAGTGGAAAATATCTCTCAATTGCAGTGACAAAGAATGGCATTTGTATTACTGAAGAGACGAAGGAATATTAAGGGAAAACAAACAAACAAAAAAACCCAACTAAAAGATCTCGGGGGTTTGGGGGTTTTTTTGTTTGTTTGGGTTTTTTTTGTGTGTGTTTTTTTTTTTTTTTAGTTTAGAAATATGTAACTGAGAATTATAATATGTTTTTTTTTCCCATTGATCCAGTATACATTTAATTGCAGGACTGATACCAGTAACATAATATATAGTAGCAGCTCTATGTGGGACTATCTGTAGGAGGTAAATCCAGCTGTTAATGGAGATTCCTAATAACTTAGTATAGTTTCCTTGGAGTTTCAGGTAAAGAATAAAAAGTTCCAAACTATTTGCTAATGTGATTGAGACATTTGACTGAAATCAACACCAAAACTGATGTAAAGCTTGTGGAAGCAAATATCCATGTTGTTTTATAAAGAATTTGATTCATGCAGTTTCACAGACCTTTTATAGTTAAGTAATTACGATGTGCTAATAGAAAAACAGATATCATTTGCATCTGGATTTTTAAATAAGTATTACAGTATGTGCACTAGAAACTTTTATACACTCTTCCATCTAAAAATAAATGTGAGATGGCAATATTTTTTGGCTTATTATTGCTAAGCAACTCATTCTGAATTTGTATTATCATTGTTAAATTGGGCTTTGTTATAAACTCTGTGCTTTTATATGAGAAAAAAGGGGCTAAGAAATCTAAGTCATGATGAGAACACGTACATTGGTGGGCCATTAATAGCCTCACAATACAAGGATAATAGTTTTAACTTAGTTGAAAGGTGGAAGGACTGAAGGGAGATTTAGGTAACTATAGGACATTTTGCTTCCCCTGTGCTCCTGCCCCAGTCATAGGGAGGGAGATGCATGTAGAATTGAAGATGGCTCAAAATCAAGAGATTAGGTTTGTGGTCTTAGGTTCAAAAACCCTTCTTTTACTGGCAGGGGGGGTCATCAGCTCCTGGGAAGAAAGAGAGTGAATAATCATGTCTGCTCTCTTTTCAAGTACTATGTGACAAATACTCTTAGAAAATTCCCTTGTATAATTTAAGGAATTGTAGAGAAAAGGGAAAAGAGGAAAGGGGAAGGGGAAAGGGAAAATGAGAGTAGGGAGAGGAGAGGGAGAGGAGAGGGAGAGGAGAGGAGAGGAGAGGAGAGGAGAGGAGAGGAGAGGAGAGGAGAGGAGAGGAGAGGAGAGGAGAGGAGAGGAGAGGAGAGGAGAGGAGAGGAGAGGAGAGGAGAGGGGTATGATGTCAGAAAAATTAATGTTCTCCAAAACTCTATAACCTAGTGGTGGGCATTTTGTATTTTGATCACTGTTAAATCTATATTCAGTTTAAGTAGAAAGTGAACTCACAAGAAACCTGCAATTATGTTATGAGTACTTTTGAGGAATTAGAAGCCATGCACTAAAATTTCAAATGCAATAGAAAATCTTGTAAATTCACCAAGATTCAGTGGAACAAAACTGTAAACGATGTGATAACTACTATAGCAGGTCAGAGCTACATAGAAGCTTCAAGGTGTTATTTCTTTGAAAAAACCCTCTTTGTGCTAGAGGTGAGGCAACATAATAGGACATTTTATGCATTTGATTAGGAATTTTCATTGGTTCAATTTAAGGAATGAGAATTTGTTTATTTAAAGACATGAATAATCTACATTTGTATAAAACTTGTTTCTGAAAATAGCTTGTAATCAATTTATTTTAATTAAGAGTTTTTCTGAACCTGGTGATATTACTCTCCTGAGTAAATTCATCTATTAATATTTTCACAGTCAAATCTTGGTTGAAAAGAAAGTAGGTAAGGAGTTCCATGAGTGAATCTTTGTGTTAGAACTACAGACAGCACTGTTCGGTAACATCAGAAAGCACACATTTCAGACATGCCCTTTCTAAGCTTTTCTGTTGGTTATGTGTTCTATACAGTATGAATAGGCTTCAAATGGACAGGTATTATGACCAGAGGTCCAAAAGAAGAGACTACGCTGTAGTCGTGAAGATATGGAGGGAGATGCCTGGAAATTAAAACTAGAGGGCGGGGGAAAAAAAAAAAAAAAAAAAAAAAAAAGCAAGCAGCATGAATATAGGGGAACTGAGCAAAAGAAAAAAAAATGCTCATTCTTTACTGTAAAGTAAATCTTACAAGCCTCATTTTAACATCAGTTGTCTTCATTTATTTCATACATCAGTAGCAACTGGAAGTTTTATCTAGAGAAAATAAGGGCAAAGGATGCTCAAAGGTCTTGAGCAACAGAAGTAGCAATCTTTAAAAAACTGTAGGGGCAGTATTACACACTCAAGCATCCATTGTGGCTTTTAGTTAAATAAATAATCTCAATTTTTCAAAATGTTCACTTACTCTGGAAAAGAATACAACATAAAACTTTCCACAAAATGCTTGCTTTGATTCTGTTAGGGAAAAATAGTATCTTTTCATCTTTCTCACTTCTTCAGTAAAACTTTTGCTGGTGACCTAAGTTTTTCCCTCCAGTTTTTAATATCTGGTTTCAGTGTACTTTTTTTAAAATGTTCATTTTTCTTTGCCATTATTCCTTTTCTTCTTGTTCTTCCTACGGATTTCATTTTATTATCATTTGACTGTTTGTAGTGTTCTTGTTCCCCTGATCCTCTGTTATTTTCTTTGGCCATTACATGTTTCTAAAGAAGAGTTCAGCTGTACAGAGACACTATCAGTGCCACAAATGTGTACAGGGCAGGAAATAGACAGAGCTTTTGCTTTCTCTTGATCTCTTTTGTGCACAGAAATGTTCTTACTGCTTCACTAGACCCCAGAAACTTTCCATATTTTGTGTGTACGTCTTATTTTTCTGAAGTTTAAAGACAAATCTGGTGCTTGAACAGCTGTGTTTCATTTCTAGCTGAGGAAATAAGCACGAAAGTGCAGCCAGAAATACAGTCCAGTGAAAAATAAGCAATGTTTCAGCTCAGTCATGGCCCTACAGAAAATGGTGTCCAGTGTTCTGACTTATATCCAGACTTGTTCACTAAGATGTTGTGAGCAGGCTGTCCCTGCTTGTTCATCATTGAAAATACTAATTCATGGGTTTACTATGTGGACTTCACCACTGTTGGATACGTTTTTTTCTGGTTTTAGCTTTGCCAGATATCTCTGGGCCTATACACAGATATTTCAAATTTCCTGAGACTGCTTAAGCAATTTAAAATGTTTTTTCAAAATTTTTTCAAACAGAAAGAAAAAATAACATCATGGATAAAACTAGGCAATATCAGTATCCTGCCTCTGTGTCTGTCTACTAAAATGCAGTTTCAGGGTCCTTAGATCCTTTTTGCTGTGATAGGAGTTCCCTTGTTAAAAGGGAAGATGTTGCAAACTCTCTTTTCCTTGTTCTTCAGATATCACTTGCATCCTTGTCACAGCAGTCTGTCTTTACCTTCTCTGTCTCCTGGATAAGCTCTGGACTGGTCTGGATATGGGTCCTTGAGAATGTCTTGGCAACAATGAGCTGTTGAATAGTCGGTGTTTGTTGAGCTGGCCACAGTTATAAGTTTCATTAATCAGAGAGCGTTTTTTCATTCTGGACTTTCTAATGTTACGTTATTGTGGCAGGTGTGGCAAAGATACTTGTTGAGAGCTCACCATGTATACTCAATGTTCTCGAAAGCAATGTATGATCAAATGTTAATGAAGCAATCTTCGTGACCATCCTAAAAGTAAGGATCCTGGCTTCAGCTTCTGCTCTCAGAGAGAAAAACAAATTAAAATAACAAAAATAAGTTCTCATTTCAAATATACCTTTAATTGCTGTTCTAAGACTTATGTTATGGGCACAAAGTAATTTTGGGACAGAAGATTCGGTGATGCCTAAAAATCAATGCATTTGGTTTTTGGGGAAAAAAAAAAAACCGTTATCGAACAGCCTGAGAATTGTTTAGGTTTTCTCACTTTATTGCCTGTAATTAGTCCAGTCTTAATAGAAAAACCTCACAATTGATTTGTCCCTGTCACACTTCATCTGGGCAGGATTCAGTGGTAGAGTGTTCACATCATTCCTTAATAAAATAAGAGAAAATATTATCTGCTATCTCTTGGATAAATAATACCTTAAATTTTATCTCCAGATTGTGTTATCAGGATTGTGTTATCCATACTGTGTTATCAGGACCTGCTTCCTGCTAGGTCATACATGATAAAAACTCTTCTGATGAAAGTAAGGGACATAACCACAGCACTGAAGCTTCACCGAAGAGCTCTATGGGTGATGGTAACAGCAGAGTTTAAGTAATGATAAAAATGGGATTGTAACTATTTTGCCTGTGGGACCTGTTCAACAACAGGGAAGGTGTCAAGACAGTGGACAAGGAGGATGCTTTTGCACGTACAGTCTAGTCTGTATTTCCTATTTTAGTTTAGTGTGCCCCTGACAGATCCTGCAGACAAGCTATGGTGCAAGACTTACATACCTGTAATTCCCAGAGAAATCAACTAGAGGTGAAGGGGTTTCAGAACTGCAAGATTGTGCTATTTTGTATTAGTTAGATTAGCATAAAATCAGAGATTCATCTGGTTAAAACAAATTAGAAACTGAAGGAATCTGAGCTTTGATAAAATTGAAATAGTATGTGTGATTTTTCTCAAATATTTACATTGTTAGCTGTAAGGAGACAAACAGCAGGACAGCTTTTGTAAAGCTTTTCTCTTTCCCAAATTTTGAATGTAATCTGAAAATACAGCTAGGGCTTTTTCATCTTTTAAATTTTGAGTTAATCAGCATGAGTATTAGAATTAAGTTTTATTTTTATAGTAACAACTTCCCAAGATGTTTATTGAGACACAAAAAAATAGTTTAGTACTTGTTAGTTAATAAAAAGTTTTTGGAGGGAAATGTATATCTCCCTTTACATTTGGATATCCAGATATGGGAAGTTGAGACAAGAAACTGAAAAGAGAATTTAAATTCCTAATCCAATACATAAGGCACTTCTGTCTTATCCCTGTGGTCAAAGTATTCAAGTGATGAATATTGCTGACTTTCACATGCTTGGATAGTAACTTTTATTTTCTTTAAAATAATCATTAAACACTGCACATTCATGAAGAGGAAGCTACAAAGTTGTGCAATGTTGCAAACATGCTTGTTAAAATCTTTCTCTCCATAGTGATGATCTTCAAAATCTTTAGTGACATTTTGTGTCATGATGATATAGTTTCCTTAAAGATATGGGATTCATGTCTTTCTCCCTAATGCTGTTATTGGAGATAAATAAACTGAATCAAGTAAAAATGTTTAAGACTTATGTTTTATTCTACAGACAATTATCTTAGAAACATACTTTCACAGAGTTGAGGGCCTTCATGACATGGGTTGCTTGTTGAGCTTATATTTTTACATAATACTTAATAGAATGGAACCCTACTTATTATTTGCACAGAAATGCAATAGACATGTATAGTATCTGTTTTGATCTTCCGACACTGCTTGGTTCTCGTCATCTGAACAACTATGGATTAACAGTAAAGTAGGCATTATATGTCAAGAAGTAAGACCTAGCATAAACCTTGCCCTTATTTTCCAGTACTTTCTTGAAGGCCATGAATCAGGATAAGTTTTGCATTTCTTCACATGTTCTGAATCCTACTGAAATGGGAAGCAGAAGTTCTGAAGTATTAGATATTGTGTTCCCATTGTCCATAAAAGATTTGACGACTAATATTCTCTTTATATGGGCCTACATCATAAAACTCAGAAGAGATCTCACATTTCAGACAGGCCCAGGTTTGAATATATTCAAATCAAGAGTTTTGATCTGGGAGTAATATAGGTAGAAATCACCCACATAATTCTAAAAGTTTATGAGTTGGGTTTATAGGATCACTCACGTAAAACTTCAAAATAGTCAATCTTTTTTTCTTTTTTTTTTTTTTCTTCCTTCTTCCTGCAATCGATACTGAGGTCTATAAGAATATATAGAATTTGGTTTAATATCTGATCCCAAACCTCAAAGTCTATATGTGTGGGTCCTGTATGGAAAATAAAGATTGCTGTAGATAAATTTATCATCATTTTTTTGAGGTAGATTTCTCATCTTCAGCTACTTGTGTTTTCTCTTACACAGTTTTGGTTTCTCTTGCAAGTGTAATGCAGTACCTGCATCATCTTTGATAATACTTTACTATGGCAAGTGCTGTTGAATGAAATCCTGGATTTGAAGAAGAGTAGAGGAATAACAAATACAATCTGTAGAAAACGGCAATAATTATTCAGAAACAGCATGCCAATGTTGATTTTAATTATGCTACTGATAAAGTCAACAGTAGCAAGAGGATGATTTTTCTTATGGTAGCTGATATTCACATGTGCTGATAGAGTTAAGTTACTTCATAGTGCCTAGTATGGGGCCATGGTTTGAATTTGTGCTGGAAACAGTGTCGATAGCACAGGGATGTTTGCATTACTGCAGAGCAGTGCTTACAGAGTCAAGGCCTTTTCTGCTTTTCACACCACCCCACCAGCGGGTAGTCTGGGGGTTCCCAACAAGTTGGGAGGGAACATAGCTGGGACAACTGACCACAGCTGACCAAAGGGGTATCCCTGACCATATGACATCATTGTCAGCATATAAAGCTGGGGGAAGGAGAAGGAAGGGGAGCACATTCAGAGTTATGGTGTTTGTCTTCCCAGGTAACTGTTAGGAGCCCTGCTTTCCTGGAGATGGCTGAACATCTGCCTGGCTGATGGGAACTGGTAAATGAGTTTCTTGCTGTGCTTTGTTTGTGTGTGCGGCTTTTGCTTTACTTATTAAACTGTCTTTCTCAACCCACAAGTTTTCTCACTTTCTTTTTCTGATTCTCTCCCCCATTCCACTGGGGGGAAGTGAGCGAGTGGCTGAGTGGTGCTTAGTGGCTGGCTGGGGTTAAACCGGCACATCGTGTTTTCCCCAAAGAAAATAATAGGTTCAGCAAGCAACTGAAATAAAAGACTTTCTCTGAAGAGCAATATTACATTTAGCTGCTGCAGCTGGAAAATCCTCACTTCCATTTGTGTACCTGACTTTTACACCAAAGACAACGAAGATTGTAGAATGGGCATATGTCTGCTCTTTCAGTGCTAAAGCTTTGCCTGACTTTCAGGGGTTCACCTCTTTGTGAACCAACGCCTTGTGTCCTACCCATAGTTTTGTGTGACCATGACAGAAAAGTCCTAATGAACTGGGAAAAAGTACAGGAACTAGAGCCAAGCAAGATAAGACAAAAAACAAACAGAAGTTTAACAGGTAAGACGGAGATAGTTAGGAACTCAGAGATTCGAGAGGGAAAATACTGTCATGAAAAGGTATAAAACCTTAACAAATAATAGGGAAGATTCAGCAAATAGTAACTTGGCATTGTTCAGGATCAGTCTGCACTACAGAGCAACAAGGCTGACTTGCCCACCTTGAGTGCCACTATCTAACTAGGAAAGATTCATTGGGTGTCTCAAGAGAGTGGTGAGAATATATATTAACACTGAACCTATAGCTTGCTTGTCCTAGCCCTTCATGTGGGTTGGTCAACCGATAACTGCTTTACACTCTTATCTTGTGTGTACCATGTTTTTAGACTTTTCTTTTATGGTAAAATATACCTTAAGAAAAAGTACCCAGGGAGGGAGTGTTGGAAAAGTTTATATTATGATGTACTATCTTCAGCCATTTCCTTCACATCTATCTAAATTGATTGTGAACTACAGTGTGCACAGATTCCAGACATTCTGATGTATTTGCTTGGAGAGGAGCAAAGAAGAGGTTTGACAGATGAGTAGGATTAAGGTGGTTTGAGTAAAATAATATATATGACAGACTGAGTAAAAGAAGTTGTGTTTGGGCTTTTTAAATTTTTTTTCCCCTAAAATGTGGGTGTAGTTGATAATGCACTCCAAGTTAATGTATCATGGTCAAGAATTCTAAGTACCTGAGTCAATAAATTATTACTAAAATTTGTAAAGTTGTCAGCTATGCCAAGTTTCTCTAACACAAGACTATGCTCTTATAAAAAGCTCTGTAAAACTTTGTCATACACATCTGACATCAAAACAAAGTTATTTGCATTAAAATATTATAGAAAATAACAAAAAAAAAATAGTAACAACTGCAAATTCTACTTCTGCTTCTGAAGAAGAGGGGAGTGTATTTAGTTCTAACAAGAAGATAAAAGTTATTAATACTCTAGCTTTAGTGGATTATTTTTTTTTCAAATTTTGGCTAAGATACTTCTGTCAGACTTACTTTACATATATACAAAGTATTGCACACATAATGAAGTACTGTGTGTACATATGCATACTTCTGTGTATGCATATATGTATATTCATATATGCATACAATGCACAGGTTAGGTCATCAACTGGAAAGAGAAAAAGGAGCTTGAAAGATATATATAGACTGTTGCTGGATTGCCATAATACCTTAGCTAGTAACTTCATATTACAAAAGCATAATCTGTAATTTAATAATTCACCTTAGATTTCACGAACAAAAGGTGGATAAAATGTTCATTAATAACTGAATAGAGCTTCAGGATTCAAGCTAAGTGCATGAATGAGGGTGATGGTCTGATGAAATCCCACAAGTATACTAAATAAATACTTCTGCTGTGCATTATGCTGCCCTAGCAGGTGGACAGGCCTATGGTGACAGATGCCTTCTGCAGTGCCACAGTCTGGAGAAAAAGGTCAGAAACAAAAGAAAAGAAAGAGCACTTACAAAAATCACTCTTTCCAACTGTGATAGCAGTTCGTGTTTGTAGACAGCCAACCTTAAGATCTAAAGAGAAAAACAAGCCATAACATGAAGCAAAAATGAAGAAGGTGCAATACATGTATGGTTACTCCAAGATAATATAATTATGAACCTACATTTGTATATGACAATGAGTAGGAGACTCTTGATATTATTATGTAAGTAAAAATAATTATTTTAAGGCACTTAAGCATGAAACCACAATGAACCTCTATATTCTGGTTAGTTTTTATATAGAGATCTAACGTGTTGCAAAGCACATGGAGGTAAATACGTGTGCCTGTTCCACTGGAGTGTACACTGGTGTCCTCTATATGCATATTCATTGTCTCAGATATTTTTGTTGTTGTTGTTTTATCTCATCATAGCGGTAAAAGAGTTAGGAGGTTTAATAAAGCAATAAGTAGGTCAAACCTATGTGAATGTTTTTTTTTCACCTAATTTGTAGTATCCCTTCATGTATGAACCTATGCAAACATGACCCAGGGAATTGCATAGATCATGTCAGATCTAAATCTAGTATCTGTTCCATGTGAGTTAAATTCATTCAAATTTCAAATGCCTATTAATTCCATTGGGGAAGAAGTTCATCTTTTCAGCAAAAAAATAGTTTATTCTGTTAATGCAGCCAAAATGAATGAACAACTTTCATTAAGGAGAGTTCATCTTTTCAGTCTGTCACATGCAACAAAGATGTATTTTATTGTTGCAAAATGTTATACAAGCTTGGGGAAAACAGGCAGGTGGGGAGGTTCTTTGCTTGTTTTTGTCAATAACAAGGACAATAACTCCTATATAATGATAAGAAATTCTGAAACATTATTATTAGACTGATTATTACCTACATTACTTAGAAAAAGGAAGTATGGTAATGATGCTATCATTAATGCAGAGGAGCAGTTTCATCACCAAAGGATGTCATTGCCTTTACTGGATAATTACCTCTAAATACATTCTGTGAAAGATTGGACTGTAGGAAATATGCAACTGTTCAAATCAATTTTATATGCTTGACTCAGCAAGGTAAAAAAAATCAATGGCTAATATATGAATTGAAGATACCCATAAATAAACTTATTGTTAGTGGACTGATACTTTAATAAACCCACACTGCTCTTGATAATTCCATCGTCATTTAAGATATGTCTACACTTGTCAATGAAGAGGCTATGCAGTTTCGTATCAGGTACATATACAGGAAGGATAACTGTCTGTTTAGAAAATATTATTGGGAATGTGTAGAGTCATGAATAAGATAACAACTTTAACCACTGTTTTCTGCAGCCGGGAGTCACAACAAATACATGTGAGATGGTCTGTAATTGCTGGAGAATAAGGAAAACAATGTGCAAGACCTTTCGTATGTCTGACTTGGAGATTAGATCAGGGAGTCAGGAAAAGTAGGCAGGGAATCTAATTGTAAAGACATTTGCAGTGACCTTATGGAATTCACACAATTCCTCTGTGTTGTGTCAATTGCATCTACACTAATTAAAGGCTCTTAGAAGACATCTGCTGGTTTTGTGATTTCATTTTAAAATTTTTTTAATTGTATGTTTACACATGAAGGGACTGGACTTCAGTAAGATTTTAAAGGTTTCATTTGAGGTATTTCATTTGTATTCACAAACACAGGTTGATTAGTACATTTCCCCAAAGTATGTACTATTTTGCAATGCAAGCTGCAATATAATACATTTTTTTTTTTAACATGAACTTTGAAATCTGGAGATAGCCTTCAATTTTTAAAGTGTAATCTATCTTTGTACATATTATTTTACACTTCTGGTATTATCTGGACCTCAAAGCAGAAAAAGGTGTGGCAAACACACACACACTTGTGTTTGATAAGCACACACCCGTGTCTGATGAACAAAAGCATTAGAACTACCACGTCTACCAGCTGTATTAGCAATATGAGTTTTGTGATTTTTCTGACATGATAAAGGTGAGCTATAAATGGAATTTAAAATATGCAGTGAGTATTTTTGAGAAATATTATGGCGAATGAATGACCACCATCTCCAAATCTTATTTCAGGAAGATCTTGCAAACTATGATTGATGCAGTATTTAAGGAATACAGACAGAGGATTTGGTTGGGGGAGAGGATAAAAAGGGTAAAGAGAAGTGGAAACTGGAAAAAAGTAATTCTAGAAAACAGGGAAAAAGAAAGTCAAGTTGCTACAGATATATTTGATGAGAAAGCTGTTTTTCAGATAAAAATCCTTTTTACAGAAACAAAACATACAGAACACTGATAAGGGAAAGACAGGTGAGAGACAAGAAGGAGCATTTTGAAAGGTAGAAGCATAAGATAACTTGGATAACTCCCTGCTTAGACTAGATTTGAAGGAGAGAGCTAACTTGCTAAAAGAGGAGTTCCATCTTTGTATACTTAAGTAGTGTTTTTTTCATTTCTTTCTTTTGTAGGAATGTTCTAGTTACATAGCCAATAATTTATTTTACCAAGGTAAATGATAAGGCTGGGATGGGGACTTCCTTGAAATTTGCCTGTTTTAAACTCAATTTAAAGCAATATGACATACTTGAAAAAGTTTAGTGGAAATATTAGACCCAAATAAGTGATTAAGACAATCTCATTCAAGTCTGTGGCCCAAGGGAAGTTTGATAGTCTTCATTGCTGAGATTTGTTTCCTAAACTACAGAAATAAAAGTAAAAACTGCAAAATGCAAAGACTTGTTAGCTATTCAGTACAATGTTTCTTCCAAAGCAGAAGAAAACTCATTGGTCATGGGCATTTTCCAGTCTACTCTGTGAAGAGGAAGGCAATATACACACAAGCGGAACATTACAAAATATTGTTAGCTCTTCCTCACGCTTCAGTAACTTAATTGTATTTCTTAACGCAAGAGGTTTTCAGACCACTTCACAAGGTGAAGAGATATTGTAAAATATGTGAAGGCCCATGGCTTCCGTTAATCAGAAAGGTTAAAGAAATCAGCTCAGCATTGTGATAGAGAAATCATTTGTCACATTCGCACACACACACGCACACAAATAAAAACACACAGAAAAGAGATGTTGAGAAGCTTGATGGATTGGTTCTTGTGTCTCCTCTTCCCCAGTTATCTTTGGTCTGAACTTCTGTTCTATTTCTGTTAAGTGACATAACTTTGCATTAATTGGAGAGCTTTTGATGTCATTAATACTTAATTTCTATAGACTTAGTCTTGTTAAAAAATAAAAAAATCTACATTTACAGTGAAATTGTGGGGGTTTTTTTAAAGCCACTTATTGAAACAGTAGTCTTTGTGAAGCAGGCTGCTGACCAAAGACTTTGTGTGTTTTATCTTGCATACAACGTAAAGATCTTTAGACTTTTCAAGTCAAAGCCTATATGGTATAGAAATGTCAAATCTATTTTTTTTTCTAAATGATGCTGAGTTAAAATAGGATTTGTTTAATATACTTTTTAAGAAACTCTTCATCACATAATTCAGGAAGGCTGAGAAACAACAAGGAGAGTCTATGGCAACTGTCTTGAGAAGCACTTCAAAGATTTCATAGCTAGTAGGTCTTTCATTCTGTTGCTGGTAAAATTGTTTGGTTATTTTAAGCCAATATCTGGAAATTAACCTTTGAAGGAACTTAAGAAACACTTCTTCTTTCCCAAGCATTTTGTTCAGAAGTTGCTAATCCATCAGCATTCTATTGCTTCCTTGCTTCTTTTTCTGTAGAAATACCATGCTTTTGCATGGTTTTGGTTATGGTTTTGCATAAAAAATTAGGAGGCACACTTTGTAGCCATGAAATTAAATGCAAACTGTGCTAAATCTTTATAAGTTTATTTCCTGACTAAATTTACCATATCTGAGGTATTATATATGCAACAACTCATTCTGCATAGATTTGGAGGCTTCAGTGTGCACTTCTGTCATGTGAAATAAATCAGGATATTTTTCTTCTGTTTGGGTCTAGGTGACATACTGCTTCTGACCTTCAAACTCATTCAGATTCCAAATTCAGAGTAATTGTTCAATGGTTCATATCACTGAACACCATCAAAATGGAAAATATTCCTTCATTTTAATAATGAATTCTAGATGAATTTGCGAGCTCTTTGCAAATGACACTAGATTTACACACAGGTGGAATCCTGACTTGTACTTATTGGATTCTGTGACTGATATTGCCATTAGATTTAATCACTAGGAAATGTATTTTGATTGTGGTCATATATTATATATATATATATATAGTGATACGGTAAAGAAAGTATTAGTTCTTTGACTAGTCTACAAACTACTTGAATACATATTCTAGTGCTTCGCACATAATTGCTTAAGTTTTTCTATTTGAAAATACCAAAATAACAACTGATAAGATTTTAAATGAAGAGAAATCTCTAGCATGTTAGCTAGGCTACACATTTGCAATGCATCACATAAGCTGCATGCTCTGTCAGAGGAAACAAATATTGTTGTGCTGTAATTTAATGTTTTTGCTACCAGAGAGATCAGGAAGCTTTGAAAAGCTTTGTTTTTGTCTCAAAGGCCAAATTTATTCTGTCAAAGCATTTAACTTCATCAAAACCTTCATCTGAATCCTGTATTAATATGCAAGGGGAGTTCCACAAGAGTTATGGCCTGTCATATTTTCAACAATACCCTACATAATGGCTTCAATATGCCTGTCATAAGCTTATCTTGTCTTGGCAATGTCTACAATAATGTAGAACTCAGCCCTTTTAAATAATTAGATAAATGTGTATTTTTGACAGGAGCTGCTGGTTCTAACTTTCAGAAGTAACTACTATAACACAATCTCTAGTGACTGTCTCCTAGAAACATACATCTTGCTCCCTTTTCTGTATGCTTTCATTATTAATCATAATATGATATATGTGTTGTAGGTAACATGTTATGCAAAGCTATATATTTAGTTATATGGTATGTGCATTGTATACTTATGGAGAGCCCCAAAAGTCTTCCTGCAGGAATTTATTACATCATTCCTCTTGATTTCAACAAAAAATGAAGCAGTCTGCTGTTTAGCAGACTTCTGTAGATGTATGCTAGGAGACATAGCTAGATGTGGTGTTAATTTGAAAGAACATATTTAGGTACAAGAACAGTGTATCTACATCAGCCTGACATTCTGTTAACATGCTGTAAGAGTCTGTCAGAAGATCAGCACTGTCTCAACATTATCATCAGGGACATGGACAGCAAGGTACTCAACAACGGCCGTTTGGAACACAGTTGCTGATCCCAAGAGTAGAATGTGGTTCAAAGGCTCCTGAATACAGAACTGTGTAGAACGATGAGTACCATGCTATTCTCCTGAATACTGAACCTTGTGGTGCAGGGAGTGCAGTGCTGTTCTTCAGTGCCTGAGCCTTGTGGTACGAAGAGCGCTGTGCTATTTTTCGCTATCTGAGTGTAACTGGAGCTGTTAGTGATGACCGCATAGCTGCTGCCAAAAAAGATGGATCGCAACTGTTGCCGTAACGTCGATGAAGAAATCATGAAGTTTAGATGAACTTTGCTTCATAATAACACACTTCTTAGTTGAAGGCTACCTGCCTCTAAGACTGACCACACCTTAGATGCTTGCTCTCGTGCATGTGTGGTAACCTTTCTCAAGAAGGGTAGAGATCCCTGAGGCCAAGGAGGAGCAAGGTGTGTTACTAAGCATAAAAGATGAATTCTGGGCAACAAAAATTTGAACTTTCCCCACCAAGGATCACGACGACCAGCGATGGAGCACTGGCTGTACCAGTGACCATTTGGACGTCTTGAGATCTGAGGTGGTAGCTATAACCTCTCCTTCTTTCTAAACTTTACTTCTCCCTTTTTTCTTTCACCCTCTAACTATCACGTGCTGCTTCACAGGCAACACAATAAAGTTTCACTGATTGATACAATCCCCTTTGCTGTTGGTTGCCTTAAATTTGCACTTTTGAGATTGTAGTAAATGAATCATCACAAGTCCACTGAGTGGACTATAAAATTAAACTGATGTCACGGACAAGGTCCTGAGAGACATGGGGGTGCAGGTTGTGTGTGGTCTGTAAGAGAGGGGGAATGATTTGTTCCAGCCGCACCTGGCACTACACCCGAAAGGGTGAGAGGTGTCCAGAAAGCAAGGGGAACAGTGTGAGATTCCTGTACACCATACACACCTAGGTGTATTGCACCCCAAACTTGAATTGAGGTCTCTGTCTATCGGGATCGAGTACAAAGACCTCTTAGTGCAAAAGGGGCAACTGTTCTCAAATAGATGAGGTTGACTACCTGGGGAAGTTGAAGGGACAAGCAGAGAAAGTCTGCACTTGTGTGCAACTAAGTTTTGTCTCCCTGTGGTAGAATTTGGTCCCTTCAGTCACTCCGGGAAGAGAAGGGCAATGCAGCAGTGGCTGCATGTGTGTGTAACTAAGTTCAGCCTCCTCAAAGTGAGTTTGGTCCCTTCTTAATAAAAGTGACTAAAAAGGATGATTATCAAGACTCTCCATTACTGAAAAATCCTAACACATTCTATTCACTCTTGGCAAAGTATGGAGCTCGACCCTCCCCACCTGGGGAAGACTGGGCTCGAGATAATTGGAAAAATTTGCAGTGTTACAGACCCAGTGATTTCTTTACAGAATGAGGTTAAAATACGGTCAGGTAGAGCCAAAGTGATAATCTGTGTAGTTTTAGGAGACAGCCTGGTCGCAGCAGTTAAAGACCGCTTTAAGCAGTGTAGTAATGAAAAACAAATCATAGACTCTCTTGAAAATTTGGTACAACTTTTGCAGAAAACAGTCTCCAACCTGGAAGAGCAGTTAGCAGAGCAAGAAGAGCAGTTAGATGAGAAAGAGAAAGTAATTTGCTTGTTAAAACAGCAGACAGAGGAAAAAGAGGAGATAGAGGAAGAAAATCACTTGTTAAAAGATGCCCTTAAAGGAAGGGGCAGGGGGAGGATTCAGGAGGATTGCTGTGGACTTTTGGGACACCACAGCTGAATATAAGGCTACTTCAAACTACACCCCTTCTGCCGTTCAGCAAAGTAACTAATGTTAAACAATATCCCCACCACCACCACCCACCACCCCCCCGGGAGTAAACGAAGGTATCAAACCAGTTATGCAGGAAATGGGGGAGCAAGGAGTGGTGAAAGATACCCATTTTCCTTTTAACTATCCGGTGTGGCCAGTGAAAAAAACTAACGGGAAGTGAAGGCTCACAGTAGATTTTCAGAAGATGACAGCTAACACAGACCCTCTAACTGCTGCAGTCCCTAATATGGCTGAACTGGTAATAACAATTCGAGAGAAAGCTCATCCAATTATGGCAACCACAGATGTTAAAGATATGTTTTTCATGATACCTTTGTGACCAAAACACAGAGTTTGTTTTGTTTTTACGTGGGAGGGATAACAATTTACTTTCACCCGGCTGTCACAGGGATATAAACATTCTCCTACATTAGCTCACCATGCTTTAGCCCAAGAGCTGGAGAAAATACCAAAAGCTGAAGGCATAGAAGTCTATCAGTATATTGATGATATTCTCATGGGGCGCAATAAAGAAGACGAGGTGGGGGCAACCCAAGAGAATATAATCTTTCAGATGGAGAACTTGGGTTTGCAAATTCCCCCTGAAAAGGACCAAAAGTCCTCACAGAAGTAATGTTTTTGGGAATTTGGTGAAAAGGGGGAATGACATGTATCCCACTGGACACCCTCACTTCCCCAGATCCAATTAAAATGCCTGAATAGAAAAAGGATTTGCAGGGTTACTGGTGTTCTGGAGAAAACACATCCTGGACTTTTTTATCATTGCCAGACCTCTTTATGATTTGCTGAGAAAAAGGGCCAAATGGAAACGGACTGCTTCTCAGAAAGAAGAAATGCAATTGTTAATTTTTGAAGCAACAGCTCACCATGTTCTTGGCCCTATCCACCCGACAGACACTTTTCAGGTAGAATAGGGGTTTGGCACAACTGGATTGTCATTACACATTTGGCAACATGGCCCTGAGTGTATAACCTGCCCCATAGGATTTTACTCCTACAGCTTTAAGAATGCCGAGAAGAGATATACTGCATGGGAGAAAGGTTTGTTTGTGGTTAGCCTGGCTCTCATAGAAGTGGAAAAAATTGCACATCAGCAACCAATCATGTTAGAGGCTTGCTCAAAGTTATAAAGGCAGTCACTAGTGGGACCTCCCCTCCTTATGGGGTGGCCCAGAGAGCCTCGGTATGAAAGGTATGCCCAGATTGAACACTATTGTAACCTTTTCTCAGTGGCTGAAGGAGCTTTAAAAAACCTAGCTATCCAAGAAACAGAGAGCCTGGATGACAGCCAAGACAAACCTGTCTCAGTTATTCTAGTGGTCCCTCCTCTTTCCCATGATCAGTCAGTAAATGCTTGGTTTACCAAAGCTTCTGCAAAGTGGGAAGGAACATTGTGGAAATGCTGGGCAGTAGCTCTCCACAATACTACTGATGAACAGATAATAACAGAAGGAGAAGGGAGTGACCAGGTAGGAGAATTAATTACAGTATAGAGTGTTTTCCAGCACGAAGCACAAACCACTCCCCCTGTCCACATTTACACTGATTTCTATGCAGTGTTTAAAGGATATAGTGAATGGCTCCCTTTCTGAGACCAAATCAGTAAGTTAGCCTCTGATGCCCTAGGGAAGGAGTATCAGATAAATATTTGCTGGATAATTCCATCATTCTCATTTTCTGTCTGGTTTTAATTTTGCCTCAGAGAGGCAAGTTCTGGTTTATTGTTACAGAAGAACTCCCAGGGATGTCAAGAATAGCATGAATCATGAATCATTTAATTGGATTGGTAGTACTTTTCTACATCTTACCACTAACCTGTAACAAAGAGAAAACAAAATGTCCATGATCCCAAGCTACCATATGTCACCAAAAACTGGGATAGAAATAAGTTATCGACACCAATTTGATGCAGATAAGCAGACACTTCTTTATTGACGGCCGGACATGTAGGTGAGTGCTCTCACCAACAACATGTACCAGGCACCAGAATCATACACCTTATATAGAACTTACTCATACATACTCATTAAGTATTCATACACAGACATATATTTTCTAAGAAATCATTAACATATTCTCCTCCCATTTCTGATTCTGCACAGTAAAGGTTAGAAATGTCTAGAAATGGGTCTGGGGTGCAATGTGAGTAGGTGGTCCATGAGTCAGTGGTCGCGATCTCCCCCTGCCGGAATTACCTCTTGCTTAAGGACATGGTTTTCTTGGCAGGTACTTACAAGCTGTTACAGTCACTTCCCTCAGTTCCCATTAATCCTGGAACAAAAAAGATTGGGTAATCACCAAATCCTGCATTAGGAACAAGGGGATTGTTGGTATAATTTCACTTTGACTAAGCCAATGTGGTGTGTGATAGGCAACCTAATCCACCAGCAGGAGGCCTATTTAAATTCAAATTAATACTATAACTAAGCCTCCAGTGATGTTTGTTGCAACAGTCACACATCATGGCATAGACACCCTCTTCATGTTAACTGACAAAGATGAAGTTATACCCTCTTTTACAGTTGTATAAGAGGACTACATCACAATATGATCCTGACTGATCACTGAATTCCTTGTTGAACCCACAAAGTTTATGGAACTGGACCACATGGCCTTACTTCATTGTGTAAAAATCAAACCCTAGATTGTTGGCTAAATTTGACTGCTGTACAATATTGGCTTTTTTAGAGTAGGTTTTACCCCAGGTAGAATTCGAAATTTTTGGGGTCTAAGGAGACTCCAGTGTCCAGCTGACCTTATCCACAGCTAGCTCAGCTGTCACCATGAAACACACAGGCCAGATTTATTATGAAATACCATCCTTATAAGCGCTGCCTGGTGCAATGTACATGTTCGAATCACGCAAGTTAATAACATGCATTTAATTTTATAAGATTGAGTCTCACTGCAAGTTCATTTACCTTATAAACATGTAGGTGTAATGGCTGTAATGATACTGACATGAAATGGAAGATCTTTTTCCCTTCTATTCTGCTCTAGGACTGGAGGGAGGAAATTTAAGAATGCCACTGTGGAGAAAATATCTAGCAATTTTTTTCCAAATACTTTGGATAGGTATTAGCTGTCTAAAGCATATGCTACTGCTTGAATAAACATGCATATATTAATCTCAGCACTGTAGCTGAGTTCAAGCATTTTATGAACAAGTAAGCCCATACATTTTAATTTGTTTTGTGATGTTCATACTGAGTACCATTTAGATTGTGGAGTGGGATTTGTCTCATCTAACTTCAGATGATATGAGCTAGTCATTTAAAATCACAGGAGTTACTTGAAAGGTGAGATTCATATCATCCTGAGGTAGACATCTCAGGTCAGATTATTAACTTATCTCCATTGATTTTAAAAGGAAGTCTAGGCAGCTAATTCAGGCATAGATACCACTTTTGGAAACATTGAAAGTTGGGTGATATGTCACTCTAGAGTCTTTCAGTGTGGATAGCTTGAAAAGACTGAAAGCTTTTTTAGGGAAAAATACATATTCTTTTTAAAACCAAAACCAGTCCCCTATCTTCCTTAAACAAACTTTTTCAATGATATAGGTCTGTCTCTTGTCTTGCATTTGCTTATGGATTCCAGAGGTCTTTACTTCTTTAACAAAAAAAGTACAGTATTATGAATATTTCAACCTTTCCTATAGTTCTGCCCAATCTTCTATGCAATTAAGAAAGTTTAAGATTTTTTTTTTAACTATTGCATTCCTTATAACATTTTAAACACTTGCAGTTACAATGAATAACTAAGTAATCATTGTGAAACACCTTCATTGACTTCTAATAAAAATCTATTTTATTTTTGGATATTTATCTAATGCAATATGACAGGTTACATAGTGGACACCACAACTGTTGGGAAGAAGAATTTAGGCAGGATTTTTGCTTTTGTAGGAGGACAGAGAACAAGATAGTAGATGAAGTATAATTTGGAGGAAGAGGATTTTACGAAGAATTTTACAGAGCGTTAAAGAAGTAGAGAACCTCTGCTTTTCCATTTGAAAATCCAGGAATGGAAACAACCTGTCTATCTAACTTTCAATGAGCTACAGAAACTGCAGTCATTTAAGGTTTTAATATCAATTAATATTGCATCTCCAGACACATACTCCCCCTAGCACCTCTGTCTCTCCTTAAGCTAATAGTTGTGCTGTGAAAGTGAAAGGGAACACCAACAAGGAGAGAAGAATGAGGCATACATTTACCAACTAGTCCTGCTGTATGTATCAAGCCTTACCACTATTAAGTTCACATACATATTTTTAAAGCATCTACTATTTTTTTTTAAATACTTGAGCAATTTATTTAACATGTATATAACCTTTCCTTATCATTATCAGGAATTCTTTCTCTCTTTTAACAACATGGCATGTTCAGCAGACAGGCTGGTAATTTGTCTGTGGTATGCATCTAAAAAGGTTTTTTTTTTCCTTCAAAAATGTTTGTCACAGTTTTCTGAAAATCCACAAATTAACAAATTCTGTGTGTTCAGAATCTGTCATGAATGTGAGAAAAAATTTGGCTAATAGTGATCATAACTACAGACAAACTCTTCAGAGATTTGTTCAGTATTGATGCTTGTGATGAGAAAATGGGGACGTTGGAAATCACAAGGGTGCTAAATTCTTCAGCTTCTAACTTATAAATTAATGGCAATGCAAAACATGAACATTTGAATTAAACAAGAATAAAGATAAATCATAGCTACCCTGGAGCATTTTCTGAAAAGACTCTTGTGGTGAAAGGAAAATAATCTGATTTTCTGTACTTCTTGAATCCTCATTTACACTCCTGTTGTGATAATGTTTTCTGATCAAGCACAGAAAGAAGATATTTTTTATGCAGTCTTTGAAGATATACGAATACAGTACTTTAATGGGTAATGAAGGAAAAGAGAAGGCTGCATGAATATTTGTAGATACTGGACTGGTTAAATTTTTGGGCAGCTTGAATTTTTCAAATTTCAGACTTCTAAGGGAAAACACTGTGCTAATTTGTGTGTGCAAAATCCAAAACACACCTATATAGGCACTTTTTTGAATTTATGATCAGTTACCTGAATGTTTGATAATGAGCTATATTTGAAAACAGAATCTAAAAAAAAAAAAAGGTAAAGCTGATTTGCAAATATGAGACTTTCTCTGTAAGACTGAGAAGATATTGCAACTTTAATACAAGACAAGCAACATCTTGTTGACTAATCTATTTTCTGTAGACTCAGAGTAAACATGGTCTTGCGTATGAGCAGACCCATGCTTGTGCAGGTTTGAGAAAAATGCACATACAATTGAAGGTAGACAATCTTTGAGGAATATTTCTAGAATTACTAAAAATAGGTAGAAAAAGACCCACAGAGCATAATGATGTGGCAAAAAGCCCACAGAGAATATGAAAGGAACTAAAGGAAGATAAGATACATGTAGCTGCTGGAAGTTTGAGAGTAATAAGGAGAGCAGCAAAAGAGATTGCAGTAGGTCATCATCTTTCTTGAACTGCTTGTAATGATTAAATTTATGGAAAACAGAAATAACTATTAAAGAACCAGCATTATCCTTGTTGCCCAACAGATCCTTGAACTTTCCAGAATATTTTTTTTTCTGGTATCTCACAGAACACATCACACATGTATAATGAGCTTCAGGGCACATAAAGAGCCCAACTAGGACAGATTCATCCTAGACAGTATCTATCAGTTTCTTCCTAGGTCTTGAGTCCCTACAAAGGATCCTAGGAATTACAATAGAGATCAGCCATTTCACTGAATTATTGTCTAGGGATCATCATTAGGGTTACAGACTATGTTGAAAGCCTGGGAAAGAAGGTATAAAATAATGTGGATTTTTTTTCTCTGCTCTCATGACCCTTCTGTGCCTATGGATGGAGATAAAAAGCCTTTGTTTCCCTCTGAGGAAGGAATATTTGCACAGTCTAACATTCAAAAGCAGAAAAGATACCTCTTTCCTCAGTATGGCATAAAGAATGTGGCATTCACAGTTCTGGATGTTACGTGGTTACTTGGTCTTCATTAACATCTGTATGCCTTCTGTGGATATTACCTAATAACAAAGTTTTTTCACTCACTATTGGGAATGATTGGCTGTGATGTTGTCCTTAGTAGGGCCCACTGGAAGGGGGAAGGCTGGAAAAAGGAGTATTGTTTCTATTACTACAGTGTTTATGAGTCTGTATAAATGGATGCCAACATAACCCTTTCCTCTGCCTCTTCAGGTTGGTTCTGTCTCAGAACCAGCTGGGGAAGCTCCCGCTAACTCTTAGGCTCTTGATTAATAAAGCCAGCTTTTGCACTGTTTGCTGTTAGATGCTAAGTCTTGTTAGTTAATTACATTGTGTGCATAATCGATTGTGACTTTAATAACTCTAAAGAATTTCATCACACGTTAAAAAAGCCTCTAAGTGCTAGGAATTTGGAAATAAAAACCATGTCACAAATCTGTAGACACCTTTAAATTCCTGTACAAAAGCTTACAAGTAAAGTATCTATTTAAAGTTTTCTTTATTTCTATCTAAACATTTAATTGTATAGGAAACCACAGAGAAAACAGGTTGGTTGGTTGGTTGATGAGGGAGTCAAGTTTCATATTCTGTAATATTTTTTCCAGATGGACAACATGATTTCTTTTTCAAGATATTAATTTCTTTTAGTGCAACTAAACTTAAACTAGGTTTTAGAAAAGTAATCAAAACTTTATTATCTATGTGAAGATGACCTTTTTCGTAACTGAACTGCTTAATCTCCCAGAATGATTTGTCTCTGAAATTTAATTATTTATCCTTAATATTTTTAGGGCTCTAAGGTTGAAATAGAAAATCAATACTCCTCTTGTATATTAAAACTAAAACCCAGAAGTAGTTGCTTCCTGGAATACCTTGAAAAGTTGCACCTAACATTTTACAGTATAATTACTGTCTTGATCTTTGTCATCTTTCCTAGCAAAAGATTAATTAAAACTTAGGTGAAGAAAGGATCTCAGGATGTCTAAAGTTGGAGCTGTACATTCTTAGAAATTACGTTTCTTTGGGAAATTTCTGATATTCAGGATCAAATCAAGCGCTCTATCCCACTGTTTAAAAAATCTGTAAAGTTTTATCTAGGTATTGTTATGGTTCTAGTTATTTTTTGCCCTATAGAGACCAGACAGACAGAACAGTAGAGTCCTAAACCAGTCCTATATACACACAGAAAATCATAAATAAATGCAACATATATGTCTGGCAACAGTTATCAAGTCTGCCACCGGTGTTTCTCCTCCCAGTGGAGTAGCCACACTTGTTTAATACTTTTCTATAGGTCTCCTTTTCTAGACCTTTATTCATATAGCAGAACTACTCACTTCATTGTTGCAGTCTGTTTCTTTGCTCCTGCAAGAAATTTCCCTCGTTACAACTTCATTATACAGACTACCTGTGTTCAGCTTGATTAATGTCAACTTTCACATCTCTCTTTACATTGATATAAACAATTTATTTTTCTGTTTATAGAAAAGATTGTTCTCCTGAAGAAAAACCATGTGGACTGCCGGAGGCCCAGGCATTGACTCCGGGCTTGCTGGATTTAGGGCACAGACATAAAATGATTGTGTCCCTCAGTTCAAAGGAGGCAGACAAAGGAGCAGTGAACAAGCACTACATACATGCTTGCTTTTGCATGTTATGTCCCTGTTCCTTGCAGAGGAGTATCAGATGTAACAGGCATCTATCTGTGCAGTAATCCTGTGTGCCACAGGATTCAGAATCAACTACACACATATAGTGATTCAATCACAAAGGAGAAGCAAATTTGTTCATTTAATGATTTTAACTGAAAGGAATTTCTGACTTGATTTCTGAATTTTTGTCTTGATGTGTAATGTAGTATTTTATTACTGTTTGATTCTTCTACTAATCAATAAACTAAACTCTTATTCCAACCTCTAATGTACTTATAAACTCCAATTCTTCAACTCCTAATTTAGTGACAGTACTCTAGCTGTACTCCTACTTTTCTATTTCCTAAGTTGTGAAAAGTTACCAAGTCATATGTTTCATTAATCACTATATGTTTTGAATAAAAAAAGGAAATAGAAGGTATTGCATGTTAGTCAGTATTCTTGTATACCTGAAGTTATTGCTCTTCTTAGTGCGTAAACTGAAAGTTAAAAGCAAACTGAAAGTTAAAAGCAAATTACATTGATATAACTTTATCGTAATAGTTACCCGAGAGGAACCAATCTTAATCTTAAAGCAATTAATAATGACGTATCTTGTACATAATTACATGAGTCTGAGACACACAGAATTGACAGTTCACATGTTTCCATTAGAACATTATGTTCTTTCTGCAGAATTGCCATATTCTATTAGGTCACTACATAAATAATACTTCACAATAAAGAAAACAGAGAAATCCCAGCTATGGCAATAATGTTTACATGTATGTGTATATATACATAAACATATAAAATATGTATACATGGAAGTTTATGTGTATATGTGTGTAGATATGTATATATTTAGGCATATAAAGAGTAACTTGTTTCAAACTGAACATGTAATATAAAGTTCTCCATATTTATTTACAACTCTAGTATAATTTAATAAATTAAATCTGGTTTTCAACACTGAATTCCACTTTTTAAAATATTAAAATTGTCTTATTTTTTTGTCCAAGTATTCTGAGTAATTGCAAAGTTCCATTATACATATTTTTGCTGGCTGTAGGTGGCAAGTTTTTGCTGACTGGGGTGCTGCAGAGAAGTGAAGGTGTCAGGGGCTGCCCCGTGACAGTCACAGACAATTCCAACTAACTCCAGTGGACCACTGCAGGGCACAGCTGACAACCTCACCAAGACAGTGGTATCTCTAGGAAAATGTGTTTAGGAAAGGGTAAAAAACCTGGTGTACAGCAGCTGAGAGAGAGAACTGAGAAAAAGATGTGAGAAAAACAGCCCTGCCAACATCAAAGCGAAAGAAAAAGAAAGGGGAGGAGGTGCTCCAGGTGCCAGAACAGAGACACCCTTGCACCCTATGGAGACAACCATGACAGAGCAGATACCCACACTGCAGTCCATGGGGAGGGACCCATGCTGGAGCAGGTGGATGTTTACTGAAGGACTTCAGCCCATGGAGGACACATGTTAAAGTAGGAGAAAGGTGTGAGGAAGAATGAGTGGCAAAGAACTGTTATGGCCTTACTGCAACCCCTCATTCCCTATCCACCTATTCTGCTTGGGGAGAAGGAGGTACAGGAATCAGGAATGAAGGAGCTGAGCCAGGGTGGTGCAAGAGGGAGGGTGTTTTCAATTTTTACCTTTGTTTCTCATCATCCTACTCTTATTAATTTGCAATAAATTAAACTGATCTTCCCCAAGTCGAGTCTGTTTTGCCTGTGATGGCAGTTGATAATTGACATCCCTGTCTTTTTCTTGATCCATGAGCTTTTCCATCATATTTTCTCCTTCTGTCCTGAGAGCAGCTGCATGGGTGTCTGGTAGTGCACCAGGTTCAACCCACCACCATATTTTCAGACACAGAATTGGAAGCATGATTAATAAATGGTATTCTGAGTAGTCATTTTAACCAGGTTGAAATCTGTCCTTCTGATTTCACTACATGTTTTTCTAATGAATATAGTGGGTACAGAATTGTAGATTACTAAGTACTTGTGTCTCTTTATTGAAGCTTTACACATAATACTGTAGCTGCAATTTATTTCAGATCATATTTATTTAAGAATAATTACCGATACTTTTTCTAATATTTCATACAAATAATACCTAATAGTACTTGAAATTGCAAGCAGTTTACTGAAAAATTTTAGGTCTGAAAAGCAAAATGTGAGGAGTTAATCATATTGCCTTACTCTTTATTCCCAACAGACTGGAAATGGGCCAGTGTGACGCCCATCTATAAGAAGGGTTGGAAGGATGATCTGGGAAATGATAGGCTTGTTAGCTTGACCTTGGTGCCCTGGAAGCTGATGGAGCAGCTCATCCTGAGTACCATCATACAACACATGTAGGACAACCAGGGGATCAGGCCCAGTCAGCATGGGTTCATGAAAGGCAGGTCCTGCCTGACAAACCTGATCTCCTTCTATGACAGGACGACCTGCTCATTGGATGAGGGAAAGGCTGTGGATGTTGTTTACCTTGACTTTAGCAAGGCCTTTGACACCGTTTCCCACAGCATTCTCCAGGCAAAACTGGCTGCTTCTAACTTGGATGGGTGAAAAACTGTCTGGATGGCCGGGCCCAAAGAGTTGTGGTGAACGGAGTTAAATCCAGTTGGCGGCCGGTCACGAGTGGTGTCCCCCAGGGCTCGGTGTTGGGGCCACTCCTGTTTAACATCTTTATTGATGATCTAGACGAGGGGATCGAGTGCACCCTCAGTCAGTTTGCAGATGACCCCAAGTTGGGTGGGAGTGTTGATCTGCTCGAGGGCAGGGAGGCTCTGCAGAGAGACCTGGACAGGCTGGAGCCATGGGCTGAGGCCAACTGGAGGAGTTTCAGTCAGGCCAAATGCCGGGGGCTGCCCTTGGGCCACAACAACCCCCAGCAGCGCTACAGGCTTGGGGAGGAGTGGCTGCAGAGCTGCCAGTCAGAGAGGGACCAGGGCGTGCTGATTGACAGCCGGCTGAACAGGAGCCAGCAGTGTGCCCAGGGGGCCAAGAAGGCCAGTGGCATCCTGGCCTGTGTCAGCAATAGCGTGGCCAGCAGGGACAGGGAAGGGATCTGACCCCTGTACTCGGCACTGGTGAGGCCGCCCCTCGATTCCTGTGTTCAGTTTTGGGCCCCTCACTACAAAAAGGACATTGAATGACTCGAGAGTGTCCAGAGAAGGGCAACGAAGCTGGTGCAGGGTCTGGAGCACAGGTCGTAAGAGGAGTGGCTGAGGGAACTGGGGGGGTGTGTGTGTTTAGTCTGGAGAAGAGGAGGCTGAGGGGAGACCTCATCGCCCTCTACAGCTACCTGAGAGGAGGTTGCAGAGAGCTGGGGATGAGTCTCTTTAACCAAGGAACAAATAGGTAACGGCCTCAGGTTGAGCCAAGGAAGGTTTAGACTGGATATTAGGAAGCATTTCTTTCCAGAACGGGTTGTTGGGTGTTGGAATGGGCTGCCCAGGGAGGTGGTGGAGTCCCCACCCCTGGAGGTGTTTAAGAGTCGGGTTGACATATCACTGAGGGATATGGTGTAGTTGGGAACTGTCAGTGTGAGGTTAATGGTTGGACTGGATGATCTTCAATTTTTTCCCAGCCTAGATGATTCTGTGATTATTCAGCAGTTACTGTCATGGGCAAAACAGACTTGACTTGGAGAAAAATAATTTATTGCCAATCAAATCAGTGTAGGATAATGAGAAATAAAACCATATCTTATAAACACCTTTCCCCCACCCATCCCTTCTTCCTAAGCTTAATAGTACTTCCTGTTTTCTCTACCTCCTCCCTCCAGTGGCACAGGATGATGGGGAATGGGAGTTATGGTCGGTTCATCACACATTGTTTCTGTCATTCCTCCTTCTTCAGGGGAGGATTCCTCACAGTCTTCCCCTGCTCCATTGTGGCGTCCCTCCCATGGGAGTTAGTATTCCATGAACTTCCCCAATGTGAGTCCTTCCCTCAGGCTACAGATCTTCATGAACTTCTCCAGAGTGTTTTCCTTTCCACAGGGTGCAGTCCTTCAGGATCAGACTGCTCTAGTGTGGGTCCCTGCAGGGTCACAAGTCCTGCCAACAAATCTGTTCCAGAGTGGGCTTCTCTCTTTCTACGGATTCACAAGTTCTGCCACGAGCCTGCTGGGCTTCCCATGGGGTCACAGCCTCCTTTGGGCATCCACCAGCTCTGGCGTGGTGTCCTCCACAGGCTGCACGTGGATTCTGCTCCACCGTTCACCTCCATGGGTGCAGGCGCACCAGGGGCTGCAGGGGAATCTCTGCTCCAGCGCCTGGAGAACCTTCTCCTCCTCCTTTTTCACTGGCCTTTGTGTCTGTAGAATTGTTTCTCACATGTTCTCACTCCTCTCTCGAGCTGCTCTTGCTGTTGTGCAGGTTTTTCTTCCCCTTCTTAAATATGTTCTTACAGAGGTGCTACTACTCTTGCTGGTGGGCTCAGCCTTCACCAGCAGTGGATCCATCTTGGAGCTGACTGGCATTGGCTCTGTCAGACACAGGGGAAGCTTCTAGCAGCTTCTCAGAGAAGGCACCCCTGTAGCCCCCCTGCTACCAAAACCTTGCCACACAAATCCAATTACAAATGACTGGAGTACAGATGATTCAGTACCAAGGGCTCTGTGTTCTGAAGCCGTCATAAATGAGTCCTCTTGGTCTCCAACTTCTGTTCAAACTTTGCCATGTACTTGTATATTGAATGCTTTTCCTAATAACCGCTAACTGGTTAGCTAGTGGAGTTTTTTAATCTCTTGTAACTTTTCTTTAATGGAGATACACCATGTACTGAAAACAGGTTTTACCAAATTCTAACAATGTGAAAAAAAGGCATTTTTTCCTGCAGTCAGAAATAGCAGTGTTATACAGTGCTTGAGTTCTGGTGGGTCAGAATTAAATAAGGTATAATCCTGTGGCAGGCCAGGTGGCTTAGCAGCTGTTCAGAGTATTGTGGAACAGGAAGGTTGGTTTGAACCTCATCTATCTTTCTCTCAGCCATTCACTTGGCTGGGAAAGCTTGGCCATGATGATATTGTGAAGGTGATGCAGTTATGTAGCCCGACCTTGGCTCCTCTGCATGATGATGCATATAAGTAGAGAAGCAGGGGAAGTGACAGCTGCTGAAGGTACAGGTACCTCCTGCTGGTCAGTTGATAAAAGAGCATAGAAGGTACTTGCCTGCTGACTATCTTGCTGCATTTATTTTTCATGGTGGCTACAACACTTACACAACAATTTTCTCCCACTGCAATCCAATGACATATATATATTAGCACATGCAGACAAACCCGAGCTTGCTCTGCCCATGCTATACCAGCAGTGAAAATGAGTGATGGAAGGACCTGAGCTTTTTGCTGTTAGATGCAATACAGTTTCGTTATATGTAATCGCTTATGTAAAACACTAAAGGCTCTACCCTCTTTTCTTCTAAAATAAGACATTAAGTCTTTTTTTATACCTTACTCATTTATGAGTTTAATTTACAGACACACAAACAGTTCACTCTGGAGTTAAAGATTTTCCAGTGCTGGAAGTGCATACCAACAAGGAGTTTCTTAGGTGGTTTTTACAGAAAAATAGGAGTCCGTTTATGAGCAAAATATTGAATTTGTACGTAGTGTACAAACAAAGGAATGGGGAAGAGTTGAGGTTTGTGTGAGCACAATAATAGTCCTTCCTGAGACTGACTAAGATAAGTCAACAATCCACTCTGCTGACTTCCTTTCTGGACATAGTAATGACCTCTGCTGTCTTCCTTTCCAGTATGGAGATATAAATAGCTGCAATTTAAAGATATAAGCATGACTATGCTTACTAAGAATATGCAGTAAATTTGATTGTTTCTTCATTCCTGCTCATGCCTGTGTGGAAAAACACATCATAACCAGTACATCTCAGATTCAGTGACTCCAACATTGTGTCTAATTTACAAATAAGAACAAATTTTTAATGGCAGCCTTGTAAATTCTAACAAAATTTGGAAATGAAGCTGGTAATTCAATGTCTTTTTATAGTGAGCTAACTCCTGCCCGAAGATCCTTTTCCTCCTCTGGGACATGTGCATCCCATCTGATGTGAGAAGGTCTGGCGTCCTTTATACTAACCCATGATTGAAAAATCCAAAGCCCTGACAGTAACACCAGTCTCAGAGCCACAAGTTCATTTGTTGAGTACTCCTGTAATCTTCTTCATCAATCCCTGCAACTGAAGGGATGGAGTAGAACACAATTTGTGTCCCTGGTGCCTTAACCAGTTTCCCCAAGGCCCTGAAATATCTCTTCACTGATTTGGGACTTCTCCTAGTAATATTGTCGCTACCTACCTGAAAAACCAAGAGAGTGTAGTAGTCCTTGGGTCTCACTAGAGCAGGGATTTCTTCATAGCAAAAGCATTACAGCTCTTTTATCACTTTCATGGCCCTTCCCTCTAGACCAACTCTAACAGGTCCATGTGCTGGGGGCCCCAGAACTGCACACAGTAGTCCAGGGGAGGTCTCACAAGAGTGGAGTAGACCTGCTGGGCATGCTTCTTATTATGTAGCTCAGGATGCAGATGGCTTTCTGGGCTGCAAGCACACATTTCTGGCTCATGTTCAGTTTTTCATCCACCAAGATGTCCAAGTCCTTCTCTGCAGGGCTGCTCTCAAATCTATTCATGCCCAATCTGTACTGATACTGGGAAATGCCCTGACCGAGGTGCAGGACCTTGTATTTGTCCTTGCTGAACCTCATGAAGTTCACATGGACTCAATTCTCAAGCCTATCAAGGATCCTCTGGATGGCACCCTTTCCTCTAGCATTATCAGCTGTGCCACTCAGCTTGATGTCACCTAAAAAATTGCTGAGAGTACATTAAATCCTACTAACTATCCATGTCACTGATTAGGTATTAAATAATACTGGTCCCCATACAAACCCTTGAGGGACACCACTCATCACAAGTATCCACTTAGACATTGAGCCATTGAATCTAAGTCTTTCAATGTGGCCATTCAGCCAATTCCTTATCCATCTAACAGTCTGTCCGTCAAACCCATATCTCTCCAATTTAGTGACGAGAACATTGTGGGGAACCATATCAAAGGCCTTAGAGAGGTCCAGTTAGATATTATGTGTAGTTCTTTCCTTGTCCACTGATGCAGTCAATCTGCCATAGAATGCCACTAGATTTGTCAGACGCAGTTTGTCTCTGGTAAAGCCACACTGGCTGTCTTTAATCATCTTCCTGTCTTTCATATGTTTTAACACGTCTTCCAGGAGGATCTGTTCCAAGATCTTACTGGGCACAGAGGTGAGGCCTGCTGGTTCCCAGGGTCAATGAATATGAATAACAGAATTTCAAATCATAGTACCCTACCATGCTGGTGTCTCCTAATTCAAGACATTATGGCTGACACAAAATGTGGTGGGTGCACAGACATACTCACACACTAATTGCAAATATATGATACTTAAGGCATATATGAAGGGTAGATTTGGTTCCCCAGAAGGAATATCTTCCTTCTCTAAGAAGAGCTAGCACAGGGCATTCATCATTAACAAATAACTTATCACCGAGTTCCATTGTTAAACTAGTCGATGCTCTGTGTTTCAACAAGTGTTCGTTATTTCAAAGTTAACAAGTTGAAACCTTTAGAAAAATTACTGTGAAGAGATCAGCCATGCCTGCCAGGAGGGGCGTGAAGATCAGCAGAGAAATATCACTCTATAGAGAAATTTCAGAAAGATTGTTTATTTAAAATAAATCTCCCTCTTATACTGTCTCAGTACTGCATAGCCTCTGGAGAACTCTTGTTTAAACTTTTTTGGTGTGTTTACTATTATAATGTATATATTCATTATATATGTCAACAAATTTTCTAACCCTTGTAGAACTATGGGAAGGATTCACTCAAAGAATTAGCAGAATCAAAGAAGGAAAGAAAGCAGGAAGACAGAGAAGAATGAAAAAGATAACTCTTACTGGAGATCTGCTCTTGCTTTACCACTCCTTTAGAACCTGATCTGAAAACTTTATTCCCAGCCCTTGTAAAGATATGTTTGTGTGTTTCTTGTGGCTGGTGAAGAAACAAAACCCTTTTACAGAGTTCAAATTTCTTTATGACCTAAATTTTAATGAGACTAGGCCATATCAATGCAAAACACATAGAGATGGCTTCACTTCTGACACCAGATCATCTTCACTCAACCAAATAAAAATGTCCTAATACAGTACCTAGAACAAAAGGAGGCATTGAAAAAATGTCTAATCTATTTTGCTCTAACAGAATAGAGAGGCCAAAACTTCACTATAATTTAAGAGTTTGTACTGCCTAATATCTTGAATAGTTGTCATATTAGTTTAAAAATTAATTGTAGTCTAGCATCCCTCTACAGGCATGTAGATAAGCAAGTTGAAAATAAGTCATTTAAGAAGCATAACTAAGGAACATGTGCCATGCAATGGGCTGTAGAGTAGACCATAATAATTAATGTGTAATCTGCCATGTCAGAGAATGAAAGAAACAAAGAAAACACTTCAGAAAAAGCTTTAATTTTGTTATAAAGGATTTATGGTTTTAATCATAATTTTTTGGTCATTTTATAGGCAATTCTTTTTTTGTTTCAGTCTCCCCTTCACTTTCAATGGCTCCTAAGAAAAAGTAAAATAAATCATTACTAAACACTTCAGCATTCTGTGTTTCCTTGTTAGTTTTTAGTCTGAAATTTCTGAACTTGAAGCTGTTTTCTAGCTTCAAGCAAAAAGCAGAGCTGTTTGTCATATCACTGTCAGTGTCCACCAGGCCCCAGGGTTTCATTTTGTAAATTCAGTCTGGCTTACTGTAGTAATTCTCAGAAAGCAGATTAAAATTTATAATTTACACAAGGAAAATAAAATAAAATACACCTTTTCTATTATGAAAATAAGACATATTAGGTAAATATTTTAATGTAATGCAACAGTATAGTCAAATTTGATGGTACCAACCTTTCAGAAATGGAAAGAAGTAATATGCTTGCTATTTTTACTTCTGAAAGTATGCTCTAGACAAATGTTTCATCTCAATATCAAATAATGAGTTGCACTAATGCCTAAGGTGTTGTTATACTTTAAAAAATTCTGAAAAAATAATAACTACCCTAGAAAGAATTGTATAAGAGTAACTCAGGTACTGAATTTTAGTTTTTACAATGAAAGGCCTTATATTCTGAAAAGTGAGTTGATACAATTGAAAAGATAAATTTATGACATCTTAGATTACCCCAAAAAAGGACAAATGCATATGCTGATTATAATGCAGTGACTGAAGTTGTGTTTTAACAGTCAGAACAAACTCAGGAAGTCAAATGAGATTCAAAAAGAGAATTTGACATACCTGCCAAGGACAGCAATATTACTATTTTGTTCTTGATCAGTGAAAATGAGAGAATATCCATTAGAACTAATATCTGCCTTTGTGCACTGAGCAATAAAAATATAGACTGAAACAATACTACTATTATTACATAGGCTGTCGTGGAATGGTTAGAAAACAACGGACATGTTGTGAGCGATCCAGACCGAGTGGCCTCACTGTAACCACAGGCTGTAGCTGGTGTGAAGAACACCTGCAAAGCCAAGGGGCTGAGAAACTGCATGCGTAGCAAGAAGATAAGAAAGCTGAAATGTTGAAAACAAGATGTTTGCTTAGCAGGAGAATGGCGCGTGGACACCACAGCCTTTTGGCAAGTGTCTCCAGCTGGGACCAAAAAGGGATTACAACTTTGCATGTTGGACTGCTAAACAAATGAACTTGACATCAAATGTAATAGGTGATTTGGCTATGGATGTCAAGAGTCTTAGACACGCTGTACTTCAAGATAGGGCTGCCACTGATTTTCTGCTTTTAGCACAAGGGCATGGGTGTGAAGAGTTTGAAGGAATGTGCTGTATGAATTTATCTGACCATTTGGTATCTATCTATCTATCTATCTATCTATCTATCTATCTATCTATCTATAATCTGAGAAAACTGAAGGATAACATGAAGTTAACTGTTGTAACATCACCCTTATCAGAATGGTTTGCTTCATTGGGAATCACAGGATGATTGAAAGAGTTGTTATAAAGGGGAATTGTAATTCTTGTAGTTATCATGCTTGCTGTTATTCTGCTGTGCTTAGTTTCCTGTGTTAGACATTCAGTACAAAAGGGCCTGCAAGAAATCTGGATTGCTCAAAGACAAAAAGAGGGATATGCTGGGATTCTAGAGGGCTTTCTGCGAGAGAATGGACATGTGAGCAATCCTGTGTGAGAACAAGACTGATAAGAACCTCAGCCGAGCAAGAATGCGATAAGGATGTGACCCTGAATGAGGGGGGAGAAACTTGACGAGACAAACAACCCCCGGAAGGGGTTGGGACGGAAGAGGAAGTTACACAAGGCAGGAAGCCTGGCAAGGCTGATGTGGCACTTTTTATCCAATCATAAGAAGGTTTAAAGCGCGGGCTAAGTTAACCGTTCAATCTTGAGGACTTGTACTGCATGTTACGTGTGCGGAAGAACATTGTAAAAGGGCTTTCTTAGTTGTAATAAACAGGCATTGCTTGATCACATTGGTCGTGTGCGTGTTCAGCTCTCCCGCAGGCTGTGACAATGCAGTTACATCTAATCAATATTTTTAGTTATAGTAAATTATAATGTTGTAGTTTCAACATAGTTTTAAAACTTTAATCCACTGTACATTCTACTGATGCAGTTGTAAATCTCTTTTTTAGGCTTATTAGCTGTCTCATCTTCACAGTCCCCATTTATAATGCACCTCCATTATAAAAGTATTGACAGCAACAGAATTGTCTATTTTGACCTAATATTAAGTCCAGACACAGGAAATAAAACTTCCAAGACATCAACTTTGAAGTTCATAGGCAAGGTATGGAAAGGTAATGCCAGAAATTTGTGCTAAGTACCTGGACTGGATCTTACTACAGTTTCTCTCAGACAGTCCCATGGACCCTCTTGTCTGGAGCTGCCCATATTGAGTTAAACTAGCTGCCTTAAGGCATGAGAATCTGTGAAACTTCATACAGCTCTCTCTAACAGTTAACTAGCCTCTTTCCTACATCAGCCTCTATTTCCTACATTCTAAGTTTGAAACTGTCTGTCTCTCACATTATCAATCTTTACTCCTGCTGAATAATGTTGTGTTTTCCCCCTCAGTGTAAATGTCCAGGTAGCATAGAAACTTTTCCTGTTTGTTTGTTTGTTTGTTTGTTTTTCCCAGCACTTGCTCATACACTATTAACAAAATGGATGTAAACTTTGCTTTGCCTTTCACTGGTATGACTGTGGAGTGCCCAAGCTATTCAGACAGGTCCATAGATATCCTGATCCCCATGATGAAGGTAGCCCATCCCATTACTGAACCCTTCAAACTCAAACAAGTATGTCAAAACCACTACAGAAGACTTTTGTTCATGTTGGTCTTTCACAGACTCTGAGTAACCAATCATACCTATGGCTTCTTCCACAATAGGCTTCAGGCATGTTTGTTCCTGTGAAAATTCATGAAAGGTTGAGTTTGTTCATCTCTGGTAAACATTCCTTAGTAAAGTGCTGTCTTATTGTAGCTCTGCCATCTACTCCTTCACTACAGTTGCAGAAATCAAGGTTTCCAGGTGAGAGTGACATCAGCAGGCATTACAAAATCACTAAATGATCAGTCATGACTGATTTGATCAGTAATTATGCAGCTAAAATTTGATGCATTCTTTATTGGTGGAGGGATAGAATATTTTGCATCAGAAGTTTTAGGGGTAACTAAAGCAATAGCTTTCAGTGCATCTCATATCGTCAGGATGTTTCCAAACATATATTACTTAACACAGCTGATGATGAGAATGTAATATTATTCCAGTCAGTTTAATAACTTTTTATGCTGTCATTTCAAGCAACCTGTCTCTCACTCAACTTTCTTGGTTCTTCTATCACCTTTCCAGTGTAATCCAGACCGAACTCGTTATCACTAGAATATTTTCTTGTGGTTCTCTTGTTACAGGAGTGTAGACATGTCTTAGTCAAGCCTTTTGCTATAAATTGCATGAGCAATTTTTATTTGTGACATTGCTGACATAGTAAGACTGCCTTAAAATCAGAGTAGTCTCTGTATTTTCATAAACACAAGCGTCTTTTAAGGAAGGTGTAGCAAAGAAGTCAGATTTTTAATGTATTTGGGAATCTAAAATATAGATAGTACCCTAAATCCCATGGATACCAAAGTAAATGTAGTAACTAAGCATTTGCAAAACACTCAGTGGCATTTATACAACTTCTTGGCATTTGAGCATGCTTGGCACATGTCATTCTTATATATGAATAAGTAATGTTTGTGCTGATTCCCTCCAGAAGTGAAATGTGTAAAAATGTGTACAATGTATTTTGGAGATAATAATTTTTTTAATTTTAAGGTGAACCTGAAGTTTCACTGATCACCCAAAGGAAAAAATCACCAATTACTTATTCACTTAGTCTTATTACGTGACAGTCCTAACTTAGATTGTTGTAGATCTTTCAGTTTGTCCCTGGAGTTTTTTCATCATCTTTAAGAGAATAGATTAAATAATTGACCTTATATGATATAAAGATGAGAGGCACCTGTCTGAGAAAGAGATTTTTTAAAAAATCAGGATTGTATAAACCGGTTCATTTCACTTGTTTGACAGAAGTAACATGAAACTGCAGCAGCATGAGCAGAAACACTGGGAACTTCAAAGACCGGAGAAGTTAACAGCAAGATATTCTTTCATCAAATCAGACAGGGGTTGTGATATGAAGAGAAATGGATAGAGGAGTAACAAAACTGAATGCCTGGGGCTGAGGTGCTAAGTGTAATGATAACTATATTCAGGAGTGTGGATCACAACACTGAGAAGTAAACTAGTGCAGTAAGTTAGGATGTAAAGGGTGGAAAGGATCACTGACTTTAACTGTAAATACATGTATTAACCAAACAGGGAAAAAAAGGCAATGACAACAAAAGCATGCACTAACCTGAAGTGAAAACGAGACTCTTCTGAATTTTGTTTTTCAAGACTATAAGAAAATTCTATTAAACCAGGGAATGCAGTTCAGTAAAATATGGCATTACACTAAATACAAGGCCAATCATGACATGAGGAAGTATTTTAACTGATTCCTTGCTATGACTGTGAAGAAAACCAAGTGTTACTAATTCATGGAATGTGTTGTAAATAAAGGCAAATATAATCTGCAACAAGCCTGCTCATCCAGTGTGTTACCATTTACAGCATCTCTTCTCTCCCTAACCCATTTCCAATAAGGATTGATCCTTATGTTCCATTTACTAGATTTATATTCTTTCTTCATTGTGTTTTCTACAGTCTCAGTATGAATTTAGCTTGAAAAAAACCCCCAACTTTCTGATTACTCTTACACTAGATTTTTAACTCCATGTTGAAATAAAATAGTGCTTTACCAAGTGAAAAACACAAAGTTAATTTAGTGCAGTACCTTGAAAAACAAAAGGAAAGCTGAAAGTGAGTAAAGTAAGCAGACTCTTTTAACCCTTTGAATTTAATGTGTACACAATATATTACACAAATAATGTGTTTCATTCTGCCCATCTTCAACCACTTTGGCTTGAAGTACTTTGAAGTATTGACTTCAAAGTCAATATTTTCAAGTATGGATCTATGAAAAGTTATGTTTTATCAATAATTAATACCAGTTGAACAATCTGATCATTATTTTTAGACACAAGCAGTTTAGGTTTTATGACTATAAAGCTGGAGGTGTTTGTTTCCATCTGTCTTCAAGTGTAGCACAGATACTTTGATGTTCCTTTTGCATTCGATATTGTTTTCAATTTACATATCCTGCAGGGCATCCTAGAAAATCAGTCAGATTACTGATATATCCACATCTAAAGCTGCAGCATGGCTTTTATATTTTAGCCCAAAGTGGGATTTTATTACCCTTCACATTATTTCGGTTTACTACATTGATATTAATGCTCTCTGAACTCTAACTAGAAGAAGTAATGTTGCAATTTCTTTCACTGTTTCTGATAAACACAGAAATCTTACAAAGAGTTAAATTGTCCTCATCTGGCATTAATTTTAAACTTATTTTTTCTTTTCAGTTGTTAGGTCACTGATCAGTTTGTCTGCTAGACAACAACTGTTTGACTTGTAAAAACAATAATGTAAAAAACCCGCAAAAAACCCTTGGGTTTTGTACAATCCTGCAAAAATAACATCCCCCACAACATCTATTAAGGGCCAGAGTGCTTACTGCCTGTGAGAATTGCTTTATCCTAGTCTGTAGAATGAAAGGAGCATCTGTTATGGCAGGTAAGCTGTAAAATATCCCATGTCATCCAGTCTCAGGTAATGAAGCAAAAAACTTCCTTTTTTATATTAAAAAAAAAAAAAAAAAAAAAGAAAAAAGTTGGTGTCAGCTTACAAGGAATGTATAAAATGCAAGTGTTTCTGCTTCTGGTGGCTGTCAATCTGGCAGTCAACACGTGGACATGAGAGTGGGTCGTGGCAGGTAGGTAATGTCTTACTGTAATGACACCCTGCCAGAAAGGCTGGAGATTCATTGCAGATTCACTTATTTAGTGAATCACTTGTGAAAATAAACTATTATTGCTTCTATTCTTACTTTATAGTTGCCTTTACTATCTTCATGTACACAGAGTATCTATTTACTACTATTCTGTTCACTTAGCACAAGAAACATGCAGTCATTTCCACTTCTACCAAAACTTCCTACTTTGCTTCATACAGAAAAAACCCCACCCAAACCCCACAAAAGATAACTGCTTCTGGCACATACTATGTGTACACAACACCCAAATAACCCCCACACTGCAGAGCTAGCTACAGTAAGGAATGTATTTTAGGGGTGATAACACTCCTGATTCATAATTAACTCAGTAGAGGTAAAATATAAAAGAAAATTTGCCCTAGGAAAGAATTCACATAAATAAAAAAAATCTGCTAACACTAGGTTGTTTCTTCTACTGTTAATGAAATAACAATAGGTCTTTTCCCTATTTTCCCCTATCAATTATATATATGTTTCTACAGAAGTGTAACTGTCTTGGCACTACATCCTCAGGAGATGGTACTTGCTGAGAATCTTTGAGTGTCTGTCATGAACCGGTGGCACTATTCAGCTAATAAATAGTCAGCTATCTAACTAAGTTACTCTGAGAGTTTCTTCAGGCAATTAGTACATTACACTCTGACCTTTTATCAAGAAAACAGAATGTGACAGTTCATCTCTGATAGTCTACGTAACTGGAAGAGACTAAAGGGACTTTAAAAATATATGCTTTTTTGTCTAATAATATTCTTCATTCAACATTTGCGGCCAAATAGCTGCATCAGGAATTTATTTTTTATTTCAAATAAGATCTTTTTTTCCTCCAAACAGTCTTTCCTGGCTTGCAGGGAACCTGACCTCTGAAGAATTTGGAGCATCATGACAGTCATGGTCCTCCCTCTCAGATAGAGAGAAAAAGGAAAGATGCACAGCATCAGGGACTGTGAATAATATCAAGTCCTCTGAAAATGGGAACAAATTATCAGTTCTGTTACACGCATGAACCATGGACTGGTATAATTAGGAAGAGTAACTATACTGAATTGTAAAACCAGATAGCAAAAGTTGTAGGCGGTCTTTCATGATCTGGTAAATCCTTGGAAAACAGGTGCATAAGGCTAGGAAATGATAGACAACTAGCCCAGAGTTCCTTCATGGTTCTGAATTTAGGCATTTTTTAAAAGATATTAGCTCTGGGGTTCTTGAAGAGTCCTATCTATCAAAATGATACAGTGATACCTAAAAGCCCCAGGAGAACAGAGAAGTGAGGAGGTGACATACTGGGACCTTGGATGTGCAGAAATCTGAAGACACTTGAAGTCTGAGAAAGCAGAGCCTGAGAAGGAAGCCTAAAACTGTAAGGTAGATAACTTGTGTAAATCTGGGTGGTTAAGGTATTTCAGCCATTGAACTCTTCTGAATGTGAAGCACAACAGAAATGATGTTAAGGTGCGGTGCTGGTTTGACCTGGAGCTTGACTGGGTATGATACAAGTGAGAAATTTTCAGTGAATTTTACCTCAGTGTAGGAGGCCAATGAAGAAATATATTCAACATAAATTGTCCTGAGATTGTAAAAGGAGTGCTTTCTGAGTCTGAATATGGATTTGGAGGTAGGTAGCTGAACAGCAGTAGAAATAGGTATGGGGGTTTGGCACACTAATAAAATTTCTCTGTGCTTAAAAATTCTAAGCAGGCCAATGACCCTGAATCAATGCAAATGAAGTAACCAGTTCCCTGAATGAATATGATTAAATCAGCATTAGTTGAAGCCTGTTACATTTGTACAGTGCCTGGTAGGATAGATACTTGGCTTCTGAGAACATCCACTGCAATTAATAAAAATGAACATGCTAAATGTGTCATGGGTATTAATCACCTTTTCCATATGTGAAAGCCATCTGCTATGTCTGTTAGTCAATTGAAGTGCTTGAATTTAATTGTATATCTAAAATAAACTATGCAAAGGTTAAAGGAAGCTGATATAGTGATTGTAAGTTGAATAAATGTCTCTTAAGTGTATTTTTTTTTTAGCTAAAATACAAATAAAATACACATGATTCTTGACAAAAAAAAATGCTGCAATAATAACTGCAAAAAAATGAAGGTTGTGATCATCACTGTTCAGTTTTGGATCAGTAATACAGAATGCAAGAAATTTCTCCCTTGAATTGTTGTTCACCTGACCTAAGATTTGGTATGGCACTGTTTCAAGGATGTCTGGTTTCGCTCTGACATTACACGGGCTTTTTTTTTTTTTTTTTTTTTTTTTAAATCTCACAGTGTTTTGAAGGAATTTGTGCTAGTGAGCTAACAGTACCCAGCTCAAGAGTCTTTCTTATGGTAATATTTGATAACTGGAGAAACAAGAAAGTTAGAAAGATGGTTGAAGCTGCTGAAATATTCTACGAAGGAAGGATAATCAAACTGCTTATGTTACAGTGAGCGTGTTCAGAATTAACTGAGGCTGTTCATCCCTGTAGATTAAATTGCTGCAATATAGAACTGACAAACTCACAAGTGAAGTCCAAAAAGTATTTAAAGATGAGGTATCTCTGTCTTAAGTTCCCAATCGTTAAGAATAAATGTTATAATAATTGTCTAAAATTAACAGAAGAATTAATGCTTCATAATTTTCATACATGCAAACTGCTCTGACTTCTAAGTAGAAAACATGGTTACTCAGTAGAGAGCAAGAGAACATAGGTCAGAACTGCAGACTCTTTGGACACTTTGCAGAGTGCATTTACATCGTATTTCTCATTTTGATCAAGAGTTGTCTTTCTGAAACAAAACTCTCAGTTGTCCCCCTGCATTAGTTTACACTGCAGATTTGTTTGGATTGCATACACTGTTTTCTTTCTGGATTAAACCAGACTAGAAGACATGTTAGAGAATCACAGAGACCACTGGTAGGCATTCAGCTGACTACCACTCTACATTCTGTGTGCCATTAAGCCTTCTGCAATGCTCGCAGTGTGGATATACTTACATATACTTATGTCTGCTAACAGAGACAAAGCCCTAACTTCCATTAAGACAAGGCCAACAATCCTTATTGGTCACTTCAAGAACGAATAGCTAGAGGTAAAAAGGTGTGAGTCTAGAGCTCATCTGTCCTGTGGGTATTGAATAGGAAGGTGGCACTATTGTTTTAGCGTTCAGACAACCAGAATGCACCTGGGGTTATATGATCACTCACCTAGACACATACATAGTCCTAAGAAGAGGAATGCCTAAAAAGTCCTAACAGGAGAATTTTATATACCTTAAAGCAATTTCCTCTTTAAATGTATCATTGAAGTGGGGCCTACAAAATATTTTATGGATTTTTATTTCTGCTCCCCTCCCTCACCAAACTTCTAGAACTTAAGGTATCTTCTCATACTCCCCTCATAGGCGCTGTGGTTCCACACCATCCTTTCATGCCACCACCTTGTCCACAGTGTATGAAATAGTCTAGGTTTCTGATACATAGGAGAAATGGACACCTTAAAAGTCCATGTACTGACATGTAGGAATCTGACAATGTAAAGATTTTTTAAAATATAAGTATTAATGATGGGAAAATTGAAGCATTGAATTATCCTTTTTTTTTTTAAACATGCTGTGATACATGGTACTGTAAAAGGAAACATCATCTTGTCAAGAGGAGAATATCTTGTTAATATAAAATGAGAAAAATTATGCTGTATCTAAGTCAACTACCTACATAATATATTAACTTCTGCTATAAAACCTTGATAAACAGTAAACATAGAAATGTTTTCAGTTAAAAGCTTTATCAAAAGCCCTAGGGCTTGTTGTGGAAACAAAAGCCCAAACCAATTGCATTAAACTTTTGTGAAAGAATAAAATACAGTACAAATGCATAAATCACCTTGTTAGTCCAAACTCAGGTTTTAACTACTGGAAGAAAACCTTTCAGGTCTGAATAAATAATACATTTGCTGAAAGATAGTTTTTTTATTTTTGACATTTGAAAGCTACAGTAAAACAGTTATTTCTAAATAAAATTTCTTAAGATAGGAAGAAAGCTACTTCTAATTTGAATGTACAAAAATGTTTATTAGGATATCTTTCCAGTTTTATGACCCTGAAGGTGAACACAAATAGATATACACAATCTACTTAATTTTATGGACATATTGCTAATACATTAATTAATTGTAACAATGTATGCATATAAAATAATTATGACCTTAGTTTGCTTTGAAGTGGATAGGTTTCCTTTCTTTCTCACTGTCAAGCATTAGGCAAATAAATGTTTTTCAAGTGGAAGAAAATATGAAATCAAGTATCACTGTAAACTGAAATACAAATACTTTCAGATTATGACTGAGAAGCTGGTTTACAGGGTCAAACCTCAGTTCCAGAGTCTGGTCCTCCTCCTGCATTGTTAACAACCATACTATTATTTCTGTGGGGAGGGTATATGTGTTTATTAATACTTTGTAGATGTTCTTAGTCATAAATTGCAAGTCCAAACACAACCTATAATTGAATTCTGTGCCTCAAACCCATGCCAGCTACAAAAGTTAAATTGCATGCTTTCATATGAATATGCACTTATCCTAAGCATATGCATTCTTTCATCTTCAATTCACTTGTTTTATAGGCATTAATGTAATTGGTGAAATCTTCATACTTAGGTTCTGCACTGGTAGAAATAATAGACTAATAACCCCTCTTAACATTAGTCATTTCTATGAGCTAATGATCCCTTTCCTTGGAGGAAATCATCTTTTACAAAGTTCTGTCACGGTCTTGAATGATTGCAACTTCAAATCAGGCTGTTAAACACTAATGGATTTACGAATTGCTACACTAATTTTATTATTTTTATTTTTTTTAAATTGCTTTTATAACCCCTCTGCCTTCCTTTATCCTAACAAGCTCTTGGAGGAAGGTAGGTAATTTTTAAAACATATCAATAAACAGTAGAACAGCAACATTTTCTCTCTGCAGTATAGCCCTTCCGGATACTTCTGTCTCCAGTCAAGCTAAACTGTATTAGCCACAGCTAAATTATGGAATAATGGAACAGTGTTCAGTTCCTTTAGCAGTGGGGTGTTGGTATGCCCTCTTTATTTTTGTTTTGTTTCATTGTATTTTTCCCTTCTGAATTTGGTAAAGACTTTCCAGAAAGGAAAAATAGAAATCCTACTTATTATTTGTGTGTGAGAGACTGAAATACCATATGACTCTCTCAAAGCTTGCTTGTGTCTGTGCAAACCTCAAGGACAAGCTGCTGTGGCCTGTGGTTTGGTTTGGGGAGTGTCGCCCAGGGAAGCGGGAGTGTATTGAAGGATGCACCTCCCATTTCTTCCCAGTTGCATTGTCAGACTCCTTAGATAAGCCTCAAAGGGGCAGAGGTGTGCTGAGTTGGCCCAGTCCTGTAGCCATGTGTGGCTCTATTGTGTAGGCCAGACCCCATGCATGCGTTGCTAATGAACTGATAAAAGGCAAAAGTTTCTGCCCCTGAAGCAGGATGCAGAAAAAAACCTGTGGGACCAGAGAAAAAAAACCCTAAAGGTGGTCAGATATGCTAATCAGTGGATACGATGAACTTAAAAAGGCAGCAGAAAATTTTGATCAGTGTGCATTCACCATCGAAGCCAGACCCCTGTGCACCCACCACCAAAGAACTGAAGACTGAGGACCAAGGGGACGCTGCTGGATCCATGGTGGTGACTATTCTTGCAGTCCTATCCCGCATCCTGGCTTTATTTCTGTCTTTTCCTTCCATTCTGCCCTATTGGTACACCTCTTCACTTTTTAATAATAAAAACGTGTTTTGGGTATACAGCATTTGATCTCATTTGTGTCTTAATCTCGTGTTGTGGTTTGAATTCAGTCACTAGTAAATTTCCATGTGGCCAGTTGTTTGCTCTATTCCCCCCCCTCGCCCCATATCCAGTGAAATAGGAGAGGGACAAAAGAAGAAATTTGTAGGTTAAACAAAACAAACAAACAAACAAACAAAACCCACAACAAACTAGCAAAACCAACAGGAATAATAGTAGTCCAAAGCAGGTAAAATGCAGAAGTGGCTCACCAAGCGGTGACCAGTACAAAGCCTGTCCCCAGCAGCGATCCAAGCAAACCAGAAAACTCTGCCCAGCTGATCCTGAAACCAAAATCAAAACAAGGGTGGGAGAGAGCACACGCCCACCTATATGCTGAGCTTTGACGTCACATGACATGGAACACTCCAATGATCCATGAATCGGGACCCAGCCTTTCAGCTGTGCTCCCTCTCAGCCAAAAGAAAGTGACCTCGATCCTGGATGAAGCCAGGAAATCTCGATCTTAGGATCATATCAAAACGTCCCCCAACATTGGATTGCGACATTGTACCAGGAATCTGATTCTAAAACCTCAAAATTTAAACTCTTCAGGGATGATAATAAGATCTACCATGAGTCAAAATTAATGGAATTTAAGATGGATCCATGTTACTCCACTTCTCTCTTACTTAATGGTGTAAATCTGGAACAAGATACCAGCCCTGCTAGTGAATTTACAGGGAATTTTCAGGAAAACATTTTTTTCTTTCTTTCTTTCTGCACGTACATATTTGTTTATCTGTATATTTATTTAAGTAGTTTCCATTCTTATAGTTGAACTTGTAGGAGACTTGTACATCCAGAAAGAAAAAGAAATCAAATATATAGGGAAGCTTCATGTTAGGGTCTTTACTTGTTTGTTTTAAGTCATAATAATTACCCAGATACAGGCAGCTGAAATTTAAGCACAACCCTGGGATGTTTGTTAGTGGTTCTGGTAAAATATAGTTAGAACATCTGTCTTAGCTGCCCTGTGCTGGCTCTTGAACCATCTTGGTAATTAAGTCTTCTAGGGTGAGGTTTGTCTGGTGTGTTTCTATAGGATGCAGGTTCCTTTTTTTTGGATCTACGGCTCTGCTTGGTTCTTCTTTGTCTTCACTAGTCTTTCAACGTTATGTGCCCTTTCCTGTTCTTTTATTTTCACCCTGTTGGGACTCCCTGGAGGAAAGTGTGCTCAGACATTACATATGTGTGCTATATTTGAACAGCTTAGCTTTACTGGCATGCTTTAAACCAGGCAATATAGACACTGAACAGTGTGTATGTAGACAGATCATTTTATGGAAGATTACACTGCCTGTAATGCAGTGCTGGATGTCTTCAGTAATGGTTATCACAAGTTTTCAGGCAAATCTAAATGGATCTCCAGAGTTTCGGGTTGTATGAGGTTTTATGCTGCAGACCTAATATTAAGCTTGTGTTTCCTATGGATTTTGTTGGAGTTCAGATTTAAAAAAAAAACAAACCCAAAACAAATCCAACAAAAACGCCAGCAATCATACAGTTCTTCAGTGTTGCAAAGAAAATATAAAACTGTGGAAAAACAACCACAGTAGCTAATGCATATTGATCAGAGTAAACCAAAAAGAATACTTGTCTTTTTTTCCTCACCATTAGACAAATGGAATTCTGAACAACCATAAAATCCAAGAGCTGATCATAAACACTCCAATATAATAGCTCACACCATTTTGTGTGAGATGATATAAAACCGTTTTTTGGGGGGCATTTGCATGCAGAGACAGTGAATCAGTTCTATTACACTAAAACAACACCGTTGTATTCTTTTGTTGCATACATTACAGCATACAGAAGGAAAAAAAAGCATCTCCTTCCCATCTCACAAAATTTCTGAACACAGGTACAAGCCAACACATTAATTGTAGACTTATAAAATTGGCATTAATCTCTTTTTTTTCTGATATAGATTCTTGATTCTTTTTTTTTACTGCCACAAGTTGCCATAAATTGCTCATTAAACTTCAAGCAAGGCAATGTAACGCTTGCTACCATTTATAGGCAATGCTCTCCAAAGTATAATTAGAGGGAGTATTATGACACAGAACAATGGAGACAATTATTTCTGAAGTTTATTAATGCTAATTAGCATATGGCATCTAAGACAGCTGCTGATACTTCATTGCTAAATACTGAGGGACTAATTAGTGTTTGATGTTAATTAGCTTCTCCTGCATGTGCACTGTCCTTAGATGCATATGCACTGTCACCACTGGGCTATTAAAAATCTGGCCTAAACCTCCTTGCAGTGGCAGGATATGGCCACTTATGGATTTTGCAAACTGTACAATACACCTCTCTAATGTGCTCTTAATAGCCACTAGATGAGCTTTAACAAGCCAAACTCACAAATTCTCATTGCAGTACATCACAAAATTTGTTTTAAAAGTAGCTGAATAGTGTATAAATTGTTTAAAAATGACAGTTTCTTGCATTTTTATTGATAGAAATAGCAGTCTGAGAGATTAAAAAATCACATATAATCTACTGAGTAAGAGGGAAACAACAGAATTTCACAGGCTTACACAATGCTATCTGCTATTTAATATCTTTCATTCTGATGACAGATAATATTGGTTGTGTTGTGTTTGGGTTTTTTTTTTTTCCTACAGAGATCCCTGTTCTCTGTGCATTATCAAACATGTCTGTTTTAAGAACATTTTTGGAAGTTGGAATGCTATTTTAAAAAAATAAAACAGTGAAGTTGTCTTATCTCTAGCCAACAAGCAAGAAATAAGCGTATCTTTCTTTGTTAACAGATTAGTCTTGCTTTACACATGAGATTATTGTTTAAAATCAGATTTTTTCTAGGGCATAGTAGCATTCCAGTGAGAATTCCATGTGTCAATAAAAAACCACTTTTTTTTAAGAGTTAATAATAATTGCCTTCAGTGTAGCCATATTCCTATATAATTAAAGAATACTAATTTCCTTAAACAGAAGGAAAGAGGTGTAGAAGATTAGAACACAGAGGTGAAAAACAAGCCAAGAAAAGCAATATTTGCTAGTTAAGTCTTTTGTGTGGGTCAAGGTCGCCCTTTGTTTCATTGTGACAGCAAATGTCTTGGTTCAAACCTGAACAGAGAGGAGAGCTGAGAAGGACAGCATCTAGGAAACTGACTGCCTACCACATAAGACGCTAAAAAAGAATTCAAAAGAATAAGGAAAAACAAACAAACAAACAAAAAGGATGATAACATAGGACCTCAGCTAAAATGTGAGCAAGATGTGAGGTGGATTCTTGGTGATGAGCAGTGGAGAGTGAAAATGATGAAGCTTACTGTCATCCTCAGCTTGACTTTGAGCTAGTCCCATCCTTACCCAGTTTCTAGCCCTGGATAAAGGCCTGTGATTTATGAAATAATTTTAACACTACAGCTGCCTTGTCAGATATAAAATGTGTCTTAATTGGATTAACTTTGTAAGCAGAAGCTCCACAGCAGCAGCAAGCTCCTTGGTTATTCAGGAATAGTTAATATTGGCTCATTACACAGAAAGTATCTCTTTCAAACAGGTTGGGTCTAAAGTGATACTTAAAAGTTTTGGGATAAAGAAGCCTGGTTAAGAAACATATATTAAATATTGATTAAGCCTGTACTTTGTGAAAAATCCCAAATCTCTGAAATTTGTTGAATACACAGGATTAAAAACGGTAAAATTTCAGGAGATTTCTGATCCATGACTGAAAAATCAGTTTTACTATTTCAGATGGATAGCTGTGTCTTTCATAAAAGATGAGTTTTGACTGAAATTCAAAATAAATAAAAATAGTGTCTAAGAGGAAGCTTAGTGAGGATGAATGTCTATTAACACGATTAGAAAAGCAAAATATCAATAACAACAAAAAGGGACCTATTAAAAAAAAAAAAACAAAACAAACAAAAAAACCCCACCACAACTGGCAAAGATAGCACAGGGAGTAAATATAATGGAATGACCACAACAAAGAAAAATAATGTGAATAGGAAAGATGTAAGAAATGTAGCAGATCAGCTCTGCACCTAAACAATACAGATAAAATGGACTCAGCAGAATTTTTTTCTTCATGTGTTCTCATATTAATTCTTCCCCGGAAACATAGACAATGTTGTAGTATAAAAGTAATGGTCTGTTAGTCCAAAGCAAAAATAGCATATTTGTTTTCAGCTGGACTCTGGTGTATACAATAATATGTTGCCATAAACAGTAATAACTACTCTGAAAGCATTAAAGGGATAACATTTAGGGGGTTTTATGGAGTAAGTATATCTCCACAGAAAAACTCTAACTAGGCAGATAAATAGCAAACTGCAAAGGATAAAATTCATAACAGTCCCAGGAAAAAGAGCCCTGTTTATTAGATAATTGTACTTTAGACTAACCAAAAATTGGACTTGCTATACAAGCAGAAAACTAGACTAATACAGACATATCATCCATGGAGTGGAGAAGCTCTCAATGGACATTGGAACAGAGCTGTGATACCCATACTGTCCCAGTTCAAACCCTTAGGAAAGTTTTCCTAAGGTCATTCTTAGCTGGGATGGCAAGTTGCTCCTTGAGTCATTCATCAGATAGATAAAACCATCAGGAATACATTAATTGATTACAGAAGCAGGAAGACGGTAATCCTTCCTTATGCATGGTCTAAAGAAAGTTAAAGAAATAAGGAATATTTTCTTATGGATGGTATGGTGATGAAAGAGTTCTCAACTAGAAAAGTCACACCTATGCTTCTTCTCTCAATTCTTCATGGAAACGGAAGAAAGTCTGGCTTACGCCCCTCTAAAATATCACTTGAGCAATGGTACTGTCTTCTACCTATACTCATTGCTTGCTTCATCTGTGGGGGCCAGCAGCTAGGCATACAAACACGTTTGCCAATTAATTTCTCTCAGCATGTGTGTGAGATTAGATCCTGAACAAAACCTATGTAGGGAAGGATTTTGCTGGCTTCTTTTAACCGGTACCTGACATCAGTGGCTTTTCTACCTGCTGTGTGGCTGCTTGTGTTGCTAGACCCGAGGGGTGCACAGAATAGGTGGTCTTTCTCATTACATGAGTCCCATTTTTCTGGGATCATCATAATTCATAGAAGCAACAAACAGGGAAAGGGAATTAAGAGTGTACCTCTGTCATGAAGTGATAAGGGTATTCTGAAAGAAAGATACTATTTTCTCTTCCTGCTCCAATTAATATGTTTCCATAATTTTATAAAACAAGACAAAAATCTTGTAACTTTCATGTTCATTGCAGAAAATTTGTCAACATAATCTTCAAGGATCCTGAAAGAGTCAGAAAACATAAGGAACATATAAAAGGCCAAATAGTTTTCACTTGTCTTCCCAAATTTTCAAGTCAGTCTCCTGATTTTTTGAGGACCTCAGAGATGTCTTTTAACATCTTTGGTTTCTTTCAGCCTAGAAAAAAGATGACATGACAGAAATTACATGACAAAATTATTAAAACAATGGAGAAGGTGAATAGTATTCAACTGTTCATTGCCCTTTTTGGTACAAAAACTGGCTAGTGAATGAATCTGGAGAGAGACAAAATTGGGTTCTTTATGCAAAATGTAAAGGAGTAAATTAGATGGCACGGGTCATTCAAAGTGATGGAAAGCAATAGTTTTCTACTGTTTTCCCCAGAATGATACGCCTGTTGCCATCTTGTCCTGTCAAGCAAAAATGCTTGTGAACATGGGATAAAAAAAATTGCAAGTAATTCTTTTCTTTGTGAGAATGTCTATTTTGTTTTATTGTTGAAACTTGATTTATAGTCAAATGTTATTTTTTTATTATACTGTTATTGCTAGTGTTCAGAGTCAAGATTCACAGTAGTGTTGAGTATTTGAAAAATTTTATCTTTGTTGATGTAATGTAATTGATCTAATTTTGAGTAAAACAACCAACCAAATCAACAAACTCACCCCCCCCCCCCCCCAAAAAAAAAAAACAACAAACCAAACTATTATAGTTTTTGGGGTTTTGTACTTTTGTATTAATTTACCTATTGCCTTGTTCACAGGTTTTAAGCATTTGCTAAACTTAATCCCAACATCCTACAACTGCCCACAAACTGTCTAGTTTATTTTTGTACTCTGTAGGCAGCTTCATATGACAATCAGTGAGGTTTTTTCATAATCTGGAGAGTACCGTAAATGACTAGTTGGGAGACTGTAGCTCAATAGTTGATCTACATGGAATTTTTCAGCATTTATCTATTAAAAATTATACCCATCTCTTTTAGAATTATGCTACATTTATACCTATGTTGTGTGAAAGGTAATATCATACATAAATCTGCTACAGAATTTAAAAGGGAAATAAATAGTTATGTCCTACTCGGATTTATCGAGGAATTTAAAACATATTTTTAAGACTCTGAATATCTCTTATTATAGCTTCATTTTTCAGACCATTTTTCCCTAGAAAAGAGGTATGAAAGTCAGGTTACCACTCAGTTTTTAAATCAGTGTTGACAGAAACTGTCCCACTGAGTTATAAAACACTATGAAAACATGGCCCAAAGAAGGGTTGTCCTGGTGGTGATTTAATTTAAGTCAGTGGAACTGGCTGTTAAAATCACAGTCCATTCCTAAACTACCCTGACTGGAGCTAAAATCATTATTTCAGAGGCTGGGGACCTGAGGGAAGAGAAATGATCCCTCCTGTGTGATCTTCATTTTTGTTCCTGGATTTATTTTGCCAATAATCTCATAACCATTCTGGATTTAGAAAGCTCTGCACGATTTTAAAATGTCAAAATAAGAAAATACTCAATTTTGACATCCCATTTTGTTTTGCACTGTCACCTCGGTCCATGTACATGGTATACAATTGTTAGACCAAATCTAAACATATTGTTTGGTATGGTAATTGACATCTACCTAGAACAATAAATGCACTAAATTAGATTCTGCTGATACATTTCAGGCAAAAAGTGCTGAAGCCTAATGATAGCACTTTTGTGGTATGTACTCTGGTAATGCCATCAACAAACTGGCAGAACTGTAAAGGGGAATACCCTGAGTTTGAGGATTACAGCTGCTCTGACTATAGTTGAAAACAGAGGGAAGCTTTCAGTCTCAAGGGAATAAAGAGTATTGACAGCTGTGAACTAGCCCTGCAAGGTGCTTTATGGGCAGATTTTCATATAAATTTGCAGTTGGAAATAATAGATAGTAAAAAATAAGTACAAACTATGATCTTAACAGGTGTTAAAATGTCCAAGAAAATATCATTTATAAGTAAAGGCCTTGTAAAATAAGGCATTTAAAGTTCATGATTAACTTCTAAAATGCATAGTTGACACCTGTCAACTTGTTGACACCTGTATTGTGTTCTTGCTTTTAATGGGGAAGAGGCTTTTCTTGGTTTTATGGGTCTGAAAATATAATACTTTTATTGAAGACCAAGACACGACTTTAAAAGCCTGAGGGAAGAAAAAAATCTAGGTTTTAGTAAATAAATCTTATTTTTCTATCTTCTTATTTGATTAAATTCATTGAGTTGTCTATGTGGAGGACATGAGGTGACTTCGATATGGTGACTGACAGTGGAAAATAGACAATGAAATATCATGCAACTTTCCCAACAAATGTTCCATAGCCAGTAACTCACTTTCCTCAAGATTTACTGAGCAGCTTCAAGTTAATATTCTTTAAAAAGTAAAAAAAGAAAGCAAAACCTGCTACAATTTTTGGGGAGCAGAGACTGCGAGAAAAAGCCTATATACAAGGAGGTAAAGTGTTTTTCACAAACAAGAAAGCTAGTGTTTCTAAACATTTTCATGGTGTAGTCCTTGGTTTTATCCTATGACTAATATGGTCATTGCGAAGGTGTAAATCAAGAGCAAAGAGCTTGAAATATCTCTTGGATTCTTCCTTCATCCCATATGTGTAATCCTGTCCATCTGACTGAAACTTCTACTGTGTAAAATACTCAGAAATGCTGGCAAATATTTCCAAATAAGATGTCCCTTTACTCTGTCATTCTGCTCAATCACAAATTGCTACCTATTCTTTTGTGTCTTCATCTTATACCTTTTTCACTGTCTTTTTTTCTGCTACTTTTATCTCTATCAGTTGTCATCCTTGCCACTTTTCTGTCCTCTTATCTTCTAAAGCTGACTTGGTCTTCCATCTAAAGTGAGAAAACAGAGAACAGGGAGGATTTCTTACAGTAGCTGCAGGTTTGCTAATTATAGCATAGCAGTTGGAAGGCCAGTGAAAGCCAAAATTGTGAGAAAGGAGATGGAAGCAAAAAGTTCAAGGAACAGTAAATTAAAGTACTAAAAAGGTGGCAATTTATAAGGAAAAAGAAATAATGTTTTTTATATTGTCTCTAACAAACAACAACAGGGCTTTTTTTGGGTGGTGGGACATCTGCAGGGAAGAAAAGGTTTTTAGAGAGTCTTGTCTCTTTCTTGCACATATAGCTACAATTGTAGCTATAACACTGATGTTCCTTAGGGGAGCATAAAAATGGGACTACCAGAGTAGGGACTATCAGTATAGGCTACATTATTACAAGTTTTAGCAGCAACTTCACAGAAGTTCTCTGCAACACAAATGTGAGTTATAAGTGGGGACTGACAGGCTGAGATTCAACGGGATCTCAACACACACATACATTAGTGGGAAAATAACTCTATTTCAGGATTTTTTCCTTATCCAGTTTCCAGTCACATAGAAGATCACTTTCAGTGATCTACTGGAAAATGTATTCAGTAAATTTTAACTTTGAAGTCATTGCTGCTCCTTTCTCATCTGGATATGAATGCTACTAGGGGGAAAAGAAACATCTGGAATAGACCAATTAATAGAATATATGCTAGAATAGTTTGTAGAACATGGTACATTCCTGGAAAGCCTAATTCATGCTCATCCCAAAAGACATTGTTGAACAAATGTTTAAAAAATTTTCTTGACTTAAAAAGAGGGTCTACATTAGTAAGATAAGCGGTGGAGCTAACCCATTTGTCATTCACAGTATAGAAATTCAATATATACAAAATAACTTGAATATTGCCTTGAGAACACTGCACTCCCTATATAGATGTTATGTTTTGAGTGCAGATGTATTTCACTGTTGCAAATACAGGAGTTGTATTCAGTGAAGCGGATCTGGTAGGGAAGGTTTAGATCATCTGTAATTGTAGATATTTATTAACATGATAAGGTCTAGAGAAGGGGGGGAAAATATCCCCTGATCTCAAATTCAGCTTTATTCAATAATAATGTGTGGTGAAGAGGTGTTATCTGATTAGCATTTTTAACAAAAAATAGGTAAATTATTACTGTCCTCTCCTAAAATCTAGAGAAGGAAAAATAATGTCACTCACACATTGAAAGGACCCCTTTTTAATTATTACATTTTATAACAGATCAAAATTCCCCATTATAATAACCTTTTTTTTTTTTTTTTTCTTGCAGCTTTACTCAGATTGTGCCCTACAGCTGTAAATAATGAATTTCAAATAAACTATCCCAATAACACATCTAATTACTGAAATACCTAGATTTGCCAAGTGTGGTAAATGGTAAAAATTCCTGCAATTGAGCTTAAAAAGAAATATATATTTTTGCATCAATTACAAAAGAGAAAGATTTTAAAGATACAGTGGTCAACTGGATCAGTAACAGCGTTTTGTTTTATTTTTACCTTAGTTAGGAATAACCAGTGAGAAAATAATAAGGCAGGGGGCATGCATTCACCACAGAAACTTGTGCAAGAGCTAGTTATTGTACAGTGAGAGCAGAAAACTGTGAGGAGGAGGTTAATTGGCTACTAATCAAAAGTGCAAATGAATAACAAAGAAAAACAGTTCTTTGGGGAGAATATGATATATTTATTAATTTTCCCAGCATACACATTCCCATCTCATTTCTATTTTCATTAACTCCATACTGCATCTGAATTTTCCTCCCAAAGGACATTTGCTGTCATTTTCTTTGATGACCAGTATCTGGTGAGCTAATGTTCTCAGGCTGGCTCATTACTAAATAGTGTCTGACACAAGATTATTCATCTTCCCATTTCATAGCTGACAGAATTGAGGGTAAAATCTTGGATTGCATTGCTCAGAATCTCTTAGTAACAGGAAAAAAACCCAGAGAAAGTGGACATGACTTAAGATGTTTGGGGCAATAGGAAAAATTCCAATGTTCCATTTTTATGTTTGAAGAGTACCACATACCCTGTTAAGGATGCAGCATACACTTGTGATTTCTTCATAAATTGCTTTCATTAATCTGAACTTCTTAAACTGAAAGAAATTAAAATTGTGATCATAGATATATTTAGAACTTTGTATAAGTCAATTCAACAGGAAGTCAACAGTCAAAACTTAGGAATTTCTTATTTAAAAGAAGAAAGAGAAAGTTCAAATAAGATAGAATCAAAATAATAATGAAAATTTCGGTTTCAATAAATTTTATGGACAACAATATTAATGCATTGTATTTATAACAGGGTCTAAATTTCCTCAAAGAAACAATAAGTAAGATGGTACTACTAAGATATATGAGCATGCACTTATAACAACTTTTGGAGGATAAAACAATAAAGAATACAATAATCTACTAAAGGAATTAGGGTTATAGCCTCATTTCAAAATACAGAGTCACTTTTGTCTCTCTTGAAAATTAAAATTATCTTGCCATGCTAGTAACAAAGTCAGGTCTTTAGAGAGTCAATACAAAGAAATAATAGCAGGGATGTTTTTGTTCCTGCTGAGCAGTGCTTACACAGAGTCAAGGCCTTTTCTGCTCCTCACATCTCCCCACCAGTGAGTAGGCTGGGACTGCACAAGAAGTTGGGAGGGGACACAGCCGGGACAGCTGACCCCAACTGACCAAAAGGGTATCCCTGACCATGTGACATCATGCTCAATATATAAAGAGGAGAGAAGAAGGAAGGGGAGAACATTTGTAGTGATGGTGTTTGTCTTCCCAAGGCACCATTACTTGTGATGGAACCCTGCTTTCCTGGAGATGGCTGAACATCTGCCTGCCGATGGGAAGTGGTGAATGAATTCCTTGTTCTGCGTTGCTTGTGGGGGTGGCTTTTGCTTTACTTATTAAACTGTCTTTATGTCAACCCACAGGTTTTCTCACTTTTCTAATTCTCTCCCCCATCCCACCAGAGGGCAGTGAGTGAGCATCTGTGTGGGGTTTAGTTACTGGTTGGGGTTAAACCATGACAATACTTTAAAAAGCCAAGGATCCACAGATAAAATAGGGTTTACTGTAATTCCAGAGGTTAGAGAAGAAAGAAGCAGAAGGAAAATCAATAGTTGGAGAAAACACTCCCCCCACCAAAAAAGGGGAAATTTTATTAATTTGCAATCCTAAAATTGGTTGGCAATTCTTGAAAAATTCTGATCATATACCAGCTGATCAACTGATCAACTATTGTTGTGTACTTCATAATTTACTTACAGCTTACCCATGCCTCATTAATTTTTATAGAGGAGGGAAGAAGTCTACTTGTGACAAATCTACTTATGTCAACAGGACTGTAGCAAATTATGAACACTCTGATCCTTGTATAGTTTTGTTTCATGTGATTGAATTTTTGTACCTCAGTTTCCTCTTTCGTTAAATTAGCAGAATACTATTGTGGGGTAATATTTTCCATGTGTCAGTTAGTGATTAATTAAGGTTTATACATGTCAGTATCTTTGGAAGTATACATAACTATAGAATATTTCTTATTAAATAGTTTAATAGTTTATTTCTGCATTTCAAGGAAATACAAAAATGTAACCAGCTTTGCAATGCCATTTCTCTACCTCAGGGAAAGGCAGTTCATAAATATAAGCTAAAAGCAAAACTCACCAAGCAAGGCATTCAGCTTTATTTTAATGAAAAATCAATAAAATGTAATGTCTTCACAATAGGATTGGTAGTACCATATCTGTGTGTGAAGACTGCTTATTAAAATCTTCTACAAGAAACAGCCAGGAAGAAAATTATTTCTATCACTCTACTAAAATGATGCTTCTTTTAAAGTGGTTAAATATTTTTGTAAGGCTTTAGAACAATAAGGACAAAGCATGTAGCAGGTAAAAAGCATGCCAAAAGCATGACTTATACCAGCATCTGATTCAAATTAGGAATTCAGAGTGGTCAGTGTTACCAATAGATTGATATAAAACCAGCTAAATTTGTACTTGTTAAAAATAACTTGATGCTTACAAAAGGCATAGCTAAGTCAGCAGCATGACATTCTTTTCTGCTTCATTATGGTGAAGAATGGTCACCCAGATGTAGTTTCATCCATGTCAGACCTAGGTTGGAAGTACAAGAGTGTCACACAGAGATTGATTGTGACTGAGACAGTCCATCAGGAACTAGGTGTGAAACTTTAAATGTGCTAGTGATATGCAAAAATCTGCAGTATTCCCTAAGGAACCCATTATTTCCATATTCACTTGTAAATGTTTCCTTATGTGTACAGTTATTTGCAGCTCTAAACACAAGGTTTGTTTGTGTGGGGGGTAACTAAATTGCTATTGGGGGATTTTTAGTTGAACTTCCAGTTCAGTCCCTAATAAATAGTAAACTGAGATTCTGAGAGACTTCACAACATAAACTAATTACTGGAACAGATATTACCTTTGAAAACTAGGAACAATTTTCTCTAGGGATTTTTGTTAGTAGTAGTCCTGCTTTAAATGTGGGTAGGTTATGGTGCAGATAGAAAGTCAACAAAAGTTTTCAAATTCGAATATAGACATTATTTGCCTTCAGATACTATAAAACTTTTTTTTTCTTTCTTTTTTTTTTTTCTTTTAAACAGAACATTAACTCTTTACAAAATTCTTATTCAGAATTTTAAAAATTATTTTTACTTCCCCCTGCCCCAAATGTAATGCAATGCACACTTCACCTCCAGAGACAACCAGTTTCTATGTCCTACTGTATTTAGGAACTATTTCTTCTTGTAGAATTTTTGAAAAATAAAAGCAGATGCTTCTTGCCCGATATTCTTTCCCATGGCCAGTTCCTGGGTTGCTGTTTCTGTTCTGGTTCGTAGGTAATTTTGACATCACTTCTGAATATCCTTTTTATACACCCTACCATTTCACCTTCTCCTTGTCAGGGTTTTAAAACCTATTGGCAGATGGAGATTTTTTTCCAAAACTCAGAGTAAGCTACCAGGTATGTTATAGCTAGTTGTTTGTACTGGCTTTGATGAAATCATGGTGGAAGTAAAATTAATAATTTTCTCATTGTTATAATTTATTTTAAAGAAGAAAATAAATTAATATCTTGATGCACTAGTTGTAAATAGTTTCATTTGTAAAGCACTCTTTCAAATTTCCCTCTGAATAAACTATTCAGATTTCTTTCTCATTTCTGTCTGCTTATGGTTTTTTAACTTTGCCTATCTGAGAGCTTTGTATATTTAGGCTAACACTAGCATCAGTGAACCTGTTGCTGTCATATTATTAAAAAATTGTATATCCCTCATCTATTGGATTTTGTACTGACACTTTGTAGGAATAAATATGTATACGTACAATTTACAGGCACGGTAGTTGTCTTTACTGATTCATTAAAGATAACTTGTTTGAAAACCAAGAATTATTCACAGTCCCTTACTCCACCTTTTTTTTGTTTTTTACCTCATATAGCATTTACTAAGGTGAAAATTACCAACTAGCCCCTTTACTCTTGAAACCTCTATTTTCAGTATTTATTAAGATATGGAAAAATTAAAATATCATTTTTACGTGATTCAGCTTAGAAATGAACACCAGAGTCTGATACAGAAATAAATGATCATAATGCTTTCTTCTGAACTCATGATCCTTAAACACTGAGAGAACAATCATGTTCTCAGACATTTGTAATTTGTATTTTGCCTTCTATTTTAAATGTTCTAAGGCTTCTTATTGCAGCCTCTTTTTCTAGCAACTCTTTAATGACATAGAACAATGGGGGTTTATTTCCATTTTAATACTGATTTTTCTTTTTCTGAGATACGTTACAGAACAGAACATATGCCACTGCTATCCCTTCTTTACCTAATCATTTTAAAGTCCTGTCTCTTGATGCAAACAAACTTCTAAGAAGGCTACGGATTCTTGACTCTCCTGTGCTTTTACAAATTATTTTTTTTCCCTAGGGGACAAATATCTAGCTTTCAAATATCTCTGGATATTTTAATTAAAAAAAAATCTAGGTATCTCTACAGTGAATCCACAATAAAATCTGAATTTTATATTCAGTTTCCTGGATATGATCTTTGCTTTAATATCAGCATTTAATGTCTTAGGATGCTTACATGTTGTCTTCTAATTCATTTGGTCAGCTTTCACTGCTAGCTTGCTAACTTTAAATTCCATCAGTTCTGCAATTACAGTTCTTCATTTGAGATTAGTCTCGGGGAGGTTTATTTCTATATGTATATGAAAATGTAATGAAAATGTAATATGAAAAAGTTTCTCACCCTAGAGTGTTTTTGACTGCAACTAATATCACTTATTCTAGACCTTTAAGAGCCCAATTGCATTCACGTATTAAGGACACACACATCCGATTGCATTGCTGGTAATTGAGAGGACAAAACAGTACCTGCAGTTCAAGGATACAAAAAGAAGGATATCTTAAAAAAATTGCCCCAGGGATCTTATTATGCAAAACAGTCCATAGGTGGTGTCTATAGAAACTTCATTATAGTCTGACTTTGACCATTAAAACCACATCTAAACAACTGTCTAATCTAAATTAGACAGTAAGAAAGGCTATCTAGAAGTTTAGAGAAAAATCTGACCTGTTAGAATGGGTCTGGGAGGATCTTCCAGCAGAGCATGTGTGTGATTAAATCTGTGCTGCAAAGCCTGGGTAAAAGCATCAGCGTTGCTACCCTCCCCTTTAACCCCCTGGGAAGGAGCACTTGGTGTGGAAGGAGAAAGATCAAAACACCCAGCAGAGTCTTTATAAGACTGGGGCAGGAATCTGAAAAGGAAAGATAAAACTTAGAACTGAAAGGTGATGAAAGCACTGAGTATTAAACTGCAGCCAAAGACTTTTGTGAGAACATGTGACTCAATAAGTGTCAAAGCAAAGTTTCTTCCCCTTCCCTCTCACCTAGAAAGATGTAAAGAAAGATAATGTAAGACAGATGAGAGAAGTGGCTTCTGCGGTCCTTTTGTGTGAATCCTGTTATCCCAAATTGGAAAATAGACAAACAGCAGTGATTTTGTGACCTTTCTTCTCCTTTCACACAGTAGCATTTCTGTTTAATGTACATTATATGTAACTTGAAAATAAACATATATATAGCTGAAAAATAAATATGACATCACAGCTGTATGTCAATACATGTAAGTAAAGAGCCATGTTGTGAATTCTCAGTGTAGCATTTATTAACTGACCACTCAAAAATATCCAGTGTCCACAGTTCCTAAACCCTGTTATGCAAAAAAAGTTCCAACAAATATGACAGTGTGATACTATTCCTCATAACAATAATTTCCAAAAGGATGAAAGTTTACCTTATGTATGCCAAGTGAACTGTCAGTAGATAGAAGACATTTCAGGCCACTCCTTCCAACTGGACTCTCTGGCAGTGCAGACACATAAAGCTTGTGAAAGCGTTACATGAAACTCATGAAAGAGCAGTTCCAGACTATCCATCATCCATTCACAGTATTGTCAGGAAGGACAGGGTAACTTCCCATTTGCGAGGTTTTGGGGATTTAATGGTTGGGGTTCTTTCTCATGTTTAGTACATTAAGCATGGACAATGATGTAGATTTGTGACCAGTACCCAAAAGTGATGTGGCAATACTGAAAAGTGTATATGAAAAATTATTACCTAGATTGTTAAGATACTTCTCTTACTACAAAGAGAAATGCAGTTTATCAGCGAATGATAAGTTTATTTGTTCAGTTCTGCTATGGCCAAGCTGCAAATATCAACAATACAATTTCCCACTTTATGAAAGAATAAGAAATTTTGTAAGTTGTTCTTAAATGCATACATGGTACCAAAACCATCACTATTGAAGTGGAGATAAGAATAAGCCTCTCTTGAGTCCTTTAGCCCTCTATTCTTCTCCTGTTTAGTGTTTGTATATGTCTTGTCTTCATTTAAGTTGCCAGAGTTTACTTTCTATAAAGAAATCAGAAGAAAGAGACAAGGGGGAAGGAGAAGTAATGGGCCCACCTAAAACTCAAAGCACAACTGTCCAAATGTTGAGATTAGATTCTGCTTAATTGTATCTGACCTAATTGAATCTGACATATTGAAAGGTCATAATGCCTCTTCAAATTGTGCTAATTGATGACTTCATTATCAGGACAATCACAACCAAAAGGGGAGAATGATTTTCTTATTAAGCAGTTTCTTCACCTATCCTTTCTTTTAATAACTGATACAGTAGATATAGTTCATGGCATAAAATCAATAATCATATTAATTTATCTTTTATTATTTTCACATCATAATTTATAGAGAATTATACACACATTTTTTCATCTCAATATATTAGCCAGTTTTGTATATTTGCTTTTAAATCTATGAAAGTAAATACTGTACAAAATTATACTTTCATTTTTATATTTACAGCTTGGATGAGACAAGTATCTACCTAATCAGAAAGGCTAACTACTAGGCAGCCATGTGGAGGAGTGAGCATTGGCATGGAGTATTGCATTACTTGTGAATTAAAAAGGAATGACAAAAGTGAGGATATTTCATGAAGTGTTAACTTTGATGTTAGGGCAGAAAATAGGACAAATAAAGCCAGTAGTCCTTTTTTGGAAGACATGATCAGCTGGTTGTGTTTAAGAGTCTGCCAAAACTAATAAGATTTATTGATTTATGGTTGTTGTTGGTTTGGGGGTTTTGATGAGGTTTTCTGGGTTTTTTGCTTGAGTTATTTTTATGGCATGGTCTTTGTTTTTATGAGAGACAACTTTTTTTGGATAGCATTCAGCATGGTATTTTTGTTGATGATGAAGAATTGATTATATCTGATAACTATGACCATGACACTGCTTTTAAAACATTTAAGACTATGTTTTGGGGAAGAATTCTCTTGCATTATAAAATATTTATATCATTCCTGTTCATTTTGGAAATGTACCTACTTCACATTCCTGTACTTTGGCCTGGGAAAGAGTTCATTGTGAAATACTCTCCATTGTTAAATTAACATCTGTTCTTACAATCAAATAGTTTGCTTGGGGGCTGAAGTGGCTCTTGTGATCTATAAAAGGTATCCAAATACCTTTTAAAAAAGAAGACTATTCTGGCTATGATAAAAACCTGTAAGCACTTTCATCTTTCTTCTAAGAAGTTTATATGAAGTTTCTTGAACATACTGAATGCATCCTCAAGGGTGGGGGGAAAAACAACAAAAAAAGGAGGCATGTAATCTCTACATCAGAAGCTTTCCATAACTGTTAAGCTCTTTTAGAGAGGGGAAGGCAAGGAGAGATGTTGTGTTAATCCCTTAATATGCAAGCAGTTTCCCTGATTCTAGCTCTGGGGATTCTAGTTGGTTTTCTTTTTCTCTTCATAAAGCATATTTCTTTTTTAAACTTCCTCTACTGATGTGAGCTATTCTGATTGTCCCTGCAAGAACCATTTGAAACTGACTATGCCTCCAAAAAAAATGATTCCTGAGAGGGAATTGAAAAACTTGATAGCAGATATTTCTTTAGTTTATATGGTACATGTAAGTTATTTTATTCTAAGAAACTTGACTGTACTTTTTTCTTGTTACCCTATAGAGCTTTTTTTTTTTTTTTTTTTTTTTTTTTTAGGAATCCATGTGTTTTTCATAACTGAAACATGTACTTATGGTCAGTATTAGCAACATCATGGTTTAAGAGTTTGCCAATATCTAACTTTGGAAAGCTCCCTCAATAAGATGTGCTAAAACATTGGAAGACACTATTAGTGAATATTCTACCCTCATTTGGAAAAAAAAAATAAATAATGATTTTATCTTCTTTTAGCATTCTCTTCACTAAAAGATTAACTTGTGTAGTGGTGGTCTTATTGTTTTTCTTCAATTTCCTAATTGACTTGGCTTACCATAGACATTCAAATACTCCATATCCAAATTACTAAATACAACAAGTCTTCTGAAATAAGGAGAAGGATACATGTAGTGGTATCTCAGGGCAATCAATGCTCAGATCTGGAATGAGACTATAAAAGTAATAATTAAAATCCCTATCATGGAGGAAGGACTGAAGTAAAGAAATGTTGTGTACAATCTCTTCACTACTCTTGGGTCCCACAGCAATTTTTTCCCCTTTTGATTATTTAAGTCTAAAAGGTAACCTGCAAGCTGCAGAAGAGCATTTTGATTTTTTTGCAGGTTCACTTCTGATCTTGCAGTCATGATTACAAACGTCTAATTGTTTTACTGTTCAAGTATCTTGATCAGTCTTTCTTGCTTTATAAAAATATTTTATTAGAATGTTCCTTGCTGGACAAGAGCTCTCCAATAAGATTTTATAAAAGATTGTTTTAAGCATATTTCAGGAATAAGGAAAATAGTAATTTCATGTCCATTTCTACTGAACAAATAATTCTTTGGATATGAGAAACAGTATTTTAAATTGAATAACAAGTCCTTATAATCATGATTTTGAAACTAAAAGAATGTAGGGAAGATAGTATCCTATTCTTATTACCTAGTAGGAATTGACTTTTTGTGAGATGGCATAGATATGGAGTTGAAGAGAAGGTGGTCAGAGCCCTACTGCACCGCCTGGATGCACACAAGTCTGTGTGACCAGATGGGTTACACCCAGGGGTGCTGAGGGAGTTGGCAGATGTGCTCACTGAGCCGCTTTCCATAATTTACCTTGAAATCATGGCTAACTGGGGAGGTCCCATTGGACAGGAGGGTGGCAAGTGTGACACCCATCTACGAGAAAGGCAGAAAGGACAATCCAGGAAAATATAGACCTGTCAGTCTGACCTCAGTACCAGGGAAGGTCATGGAGCAGGTCATCTCGGGTGCCATTAAAAGTCATATAATGGGCAACCAGATGCTCAGGCCCAGTCAGCATGGGTTTATGAAAGGCAGGTTCTGCCTGACAAACCTGATCTCCTTCTACAACAGGGCGACCTGCTTATTGGATGAGGGAAAGGCTGTGGATGTTGTTTACCTTGACTTTAGCAAGGCCTTTGACACCATTTCCCACAGCATTCTCTGGACAAAACTGTCTGCTTCTAACTTGGATGGGCACACACTTCTCTGGCTAAAAAACTGTCTGGATGGCCGGGCCCAGAGAATTGTGGTGAACGGAGTTAAATCCAGTTCACGGCCAGTCACGAGTTGTATCCCCCAGGGCTCGGTGTTGGGGCCACTCCTGTTTAACATCTTTATTGATGATCTAGACGAGGGGATCGAGTGCACCCTCAGTCAGTTTGCAGATGACACCCAGTTGGGTGGGAGTGTTGATCTGCTCGAGGGTAGGGAGGCTCTGCAGAGAGACCTGGACAGGCTGGAGCCATGGGCTGAGGCCAGCTGGAGGAGTTTCAGTCAGGCCAAATGCCGGGGGCTGCCCTTGGGCCACAACAACCCCCAGCAGCGCTACAGGCTTGGGGAGGAGTGGCTGGAGAGCTGCCAGTCAGAGAGGGACCAGGGCGTGTTGATCGACAGCCAGCTGAACAGGAGCCAGCAGTGTGCCCAGGGGGCCAAGAAGGACAAAGGCATCCTGGCTTGTGTCAGCAATAGTGTGGCCAGCAGGGACAGGGAAGGGATCTGACCCCTGTACTCGGCACTGGTGAGGCCGCCCCTCGATTCCTGTGTTCAGTTTTGGGCCCCTCACTACAAAAAGGACATTGAATGACTCGAGAGTGTCCAGAGAAGGGCAACGGAGCTGGTGCAGGGTCTGGAGCACAGGTCGTACGAGGAGCGGCTGAGGGATCTGGGGGTGTTTAGTCTGGAGAAGAGGAGGCTGAGGGGAGACCTCATCGCCCTCTATAGCTACCTGAGAGGAAGCTGCAGAGAGCTGGGGATGAGCATCTTTAGCCAGTAGTAAGTGACAGGACAAGGGGTAATGGCCTCAAGTTGTGCCAGGGAAGGTTTAGACTGGATATTAGGAAGCATTTCTTTCCAGAACGGGTTGCTGGGTGCTGGAATGTACTGCCCAGGGAGGTGGTGGAGTCCCCATCCCTGGAGGTGTTTTAAGAGTCAGGTCGACATAGCGCTGAGGGATCTGGTGTAGTTGGGAACAGTCAGTGTTAGGTCAGTGGTTGGACTGGATGATCTTCAAGGTTTTTTCCAACCTAGATGATTCTGTGATTCTGTGATATCTCATTTGCTATATATCCACATAGCCTTAGGACCGTGTTTATCTTCTCCTTTTCTTCACTGAAAACGAAAGTCCTTGGAGAAAGTGAATAAAATTTGAAATAAAAATAATACAGAAGAGTTTATTTTCCTAGCATTTTCAGAAAATGGAAGAACAATGAAGGAATTAGTTTATTTAAATATCTTCTAAGTGGACTCCTAATTTGATGTATTGACTGTATCAGTTATTTTTTACATTTGTTGTGTAAAAATTATTATCAAGCAGGTATTATAACCTCTCATAGATGCACCTGGAATCATGACATAATTATGGTTGTACGTGTAGAATATTTTGGTGCTCCACCAAAGATATTAATTATTAAAAAATAATAAATTATCTGATTTAAGCTGAATTTAAGATACTGTATCAAACAGAAATCTGTCAAGTAGAAAAAACACCTTTTAAAGAACACTTCTAAAACTCAAATATGTATTTAATAAAAGCATGGGTAACTGTGCTGCAAAAGGTTTACCCATTCATGACTGTTATATGGATACACTATTCTAACTTAATAAGAAAATAAGGAATGGTAGTCTTATGGAACTTTACTGGAAACAGGACACTAGCTCTCCTAATTTAAAAAATAATTAATTTTCAAGAACTCGGAACAGCACAAAACATCACTTTATCAGCTGGAGATGTGTCCTACATGGAGGAGTGAAGATATTATTTGGTCAGCTAAAGAGAGCTAGGAGCATAAAAAAATAATTTTAAAAGCAGGGTAGACACAGAGAGTTTTAGGATAGAAAAGACTGTTTTCTCTCATGGAGAAAAAACCTCCGCAATCTCAATTGCATTTGCCATGTCTATCAGTCACTATGTTGCATGTTGATTTTCCCTTGACTGAATAGACTGAATGTATTAATATCAGATGGCAGGGTTATATTTCCAGCAACAGAATAATTTCAGGACTTTTTCAATTCTTGTTTTAGTCATACAAGCTTCCTGAAGCTTCAACAGAAAATTGATAAAATATTTGAGTATCAGCATAGACAGTGCTGTGCATGGAAGCAAGGTCACATCACTGTTTTTGTTCTGCAACTCCTTTTTGTATATCCAAAGATCATATCAGCCTTGCTAGTCACAGGATTGCTCTATGAGTTCATGTTGAGTTGACTATGATTTTTCTGACTCACAACTTTCCAAGAAAAAAAATTCTCTGTAGTAGGTGTAGCTTGTTTTATTAGTTTCTAAGCCCCAATTTGATTAGACTAGATTGCATTGAAACATATTTTTTTTAATGTCTTGACTTTTGACATGTGTGTTCATAAGAAGTAGAATGTGAAACACAGTAGTATGGGTATTCTAAAACACAAAAGATTACAGAAAATGTATAATGCTTGAAGTACAGTACCAAAAAAATATTTTTCAAAAATATTGTCTATTATGAATTACATAATGTGCACAATGAAGATTACAGATTTTGAGAAAAAAAAGGAAAGGGAAAAGACAGAAAAAAAACATTACAAAAGTAATATTCTGTATTTTCTTTCTTTGGTTAAATATATGGGAAAGGGATATAAATCAAGGAGAGGGTAAAATGTTTATTTAACCAGCTGGCATTTGCTTTATAAAGAGAAACTTTATAGTTTCTCTTTGTATAAAGAGAATCTTTATAAAAGAAACTTTATAGTTTTCTTTATAAAAGCTCACTGTTGTCAATGTTGGCTTCATCACTCATTTCAGGTATCTTGTAAGATACATTATCAGTGATACTGAAAAAATTCTGTCTGACCCTTGCCTATATTCTTCACCTTACTGAAGAGTGTCCCATCTACGTCCTTTTGTTTAATGTGGAAAAGAATCCTTCCCATATAGTTGTTTACCTTGAATGTTTTGATCCCTCAAGACAGACCTTTTCTATTCTTACTTTTTTATGAAGAGGGAAATTATAGTGTTTAAACAGTGGTTTGAGACTGTCTTCTTCATTCTGTGTGAAGCTATTTGTTTCTCTCTGAGGCTATATAATGAAAAACTATAAAACATTTAAATGTTCCCTGTCACATACTATGAAGATCAATATTATAGTTTGAGAATGAAATACTAGTCCTTTCAAGTCTTTATTTGTTTCCTGTATTTGCAACACTCTCAGTTCTACTCACACAACTAGTCATTCCTAACATCAGTGATGTTACTTGCCCCTTTAATCAACAAAAAAATACTTTTCAATATATCCATGTATTTGCTTGCAGTATTCCATAGCCTGCAATTTGAACTGCAATTGAGTTCTCAAAAGAATTTTAGCAAAGGAGGATAAATTTCAAAATCACAGGAAACAAGTGTTTTGATTATGCATTTTTATTATCACGGATTGTTTGGCTATTTAAAAAGAACGATGTTTCTTCTTCCTCAGGGAAAAACCACAACATTTTACAGAGGATAAATATCACATTATAAATATTAAGAAATAAACAGTTGATTTTGTTAAAAATATCTGATTAAATAAGTGTTCGTGAAAATTTTGGGGGCAGTTTTCAGGAAAATTCCCATTAGAAAAACAAGTACTCAAGAAAATATCTGTAAACAATAAACTGTTAATTTACTTGAATCTAGCAAACCCAACTCTTTTCATAATTAATTCTATAACATTAGAAAAACTTTCTTTCATAGCAAAATAAGTCAACTTTGTAGTGCTCATTTTTGCGTATAAAATATGGTCAAAATAACTAGTGGTACACATTAAAAATAATACTTGTCTTTAATTTTAGAGATTTCATAAATATTACTTTTTCTAATATTGCTAAGAAGAAGCAACTATTCAAAACTATCTATATAATTTTCTGTCTGATGCATCACCTACACATAACAGTCCAGTAATCCCTGATTTCAAGACCATTAGATAAGACTGTGGTTTGTTTTTCAGATCTTAGTTCAAAACTGCAGGGCTAACAACCATAGAAAACACCCTTTCACTTACAAAGAAAACAGATGTGTTATGGAACACTCTGAGAGAAGGATAAATATGGAACCCCATGATGTCATTGCCACTGACTCACTTTTCAAAGTACAGCAGTGCTATACTCAGTAGTACATGGCCAAAGAAGAAAAGGATGCCTATCGCTTTGCAGGTAGTCTATATTAAAGTACAATACATTACTTCTGTTGTCAGATACATATTACCCTTCTGGTAGGAAATATTTGTATATTTTTTATTATTTTATTATCGGATTTGGAACATATTTCTCTTATGTAAAAGAAAAAAAACAATATTAGAATAGTATTAATAATATTCCTGGCAAATCTAAATGTAAACCTAAATATAAATCAAGTATTATCAGATTACTGTATTTTTTTTTTCTATCTGTATCATATGTAATTTTTTTTACGTGCTTCTGCATAAAAATAATCCATTAATTTCTCAAATTCTTATGATTTGAATAATATTTTTCCTTTAGTGCCATGTGTACAACTGTAGAACCTATCTATTGTTTTTGAAGTGATATTTTGTTGCTATCTCTAAACAAGGACTCATGTTAGAGTCTGATGCCCATCAGTAAGTAGTATCCACTTGTTTCATCATCTTAGAACTATTAATGGAAGATTCCATATTGTTATTGGAAGAAGTACCATGCAAGTCTTGAAAAAGATGGCATATGTCAAAAGAAATGCAGTGAATAATTCTGGTAACCAACTTACTACTTCTCCTGTCAGACCAAGGATTTCTGTGCATTTCCTAAATTTTGTAGCAGGCATTTGCAGAGAAAACATTTTCAGTTGTCAATATTTGCTGTATAGAGAGAGGTACCTCAGACACTGCTGGTTTGAACTGTGCTTTCTTGGACATTGGCAGGCAGACAGATGGCAGATGGGCAAGCATCTGCTTATTTTAGCTCTTCAGTTAAACAGGCAAATCAGTGACATTTTTGAAATATATCTGTTTAAGCCTAATGTTTTGGCCAGTGAAAAGCTCTGAAAATAAATAAATGAAGGTACTCTTTATTACCATAACATTCTTCTGCAAAGATTTGATTTTTTTTTCTTTCTCCCCCATTGTCCTAGTTTCTATGACAGTCTATTTGAAGAATATTATGACCCATTGCACTATGTAGGACATAATATTTTATCAAGATTTTTTGCAAACAGCTCATAATTCTTAGATAATATCTTCTAGGAATATATTCTAAATAATTTTTACATTTTATTCTGTTTGCAACTTTTGTCTTGAAACCAGAGAGAAATGTAACAACCTCCTGGGGTTTTTAAATAGCAATTGTTTTAAACGTTAAAGCACACAAAAATTGGAATCTCCTGACTGCCACTATTCGTATAAACTTTTCAACAAATTGTGTCAAACTGCTGTGGAATGAATTAAAGATAGCTCTTATTTGTGTTTGGGCTTTAATCCACATGTTTGTCACTGGTACTGCTTGAAAAGCACCATCATTTTCTTCAGAATAATCAAAAGTTAAGTAAAACTGTTCTGGAATACTCTGCAGCTTGGTGTTCTGTTGTTTCTAGATAAATGAAGATACTAATTTAAATATCTTCAGTTATAGAAGGAAACTGGACATAGCTTACTGTCTTTGCAGATGGGTGTTCTGCTACCCTAAAAAACTGAGAGTTCATCCAATCCACTTAAAAAGACTCTGCTTTTGTGTCATGTAAATTTATTAACCCATTTAGTGTATGAATAGTCTTGCTTACTTTTAATTTTTGTTGTGAATCTTACATAGAAGACCAGTATCAGGAACAGGCGAATGAACATGGGCATTGGACACAATGAAGTAGAAAGAAGCAAAACAAAGGTGTGAGGGCATCAAAATGGAAAAAACAGACTTTTGTGTAGCAGCAATATCTGTATTAAGGTTTGATTTTTGTTCCCCACTTGAGGAACAGGTGAAGAAAGTTTTATGTCCTAGTCCCAAGATGAAATATAACCCAAGAATTCTTTGAGACATCATTTGCCAGAAGATCCAGAGAAATGTGAAACAGAAAGAATAAAATTCAAAAAATAGAAATGACTGGTATGCAGTGACTCTATTATTGAGGAGAGCTGAAGGACCTGTAAGTGTTTAATTTCATAGAATCATAGAGTATCTCAAGTTGGAAGGGACTCTTAAGGAACATTAAGTCCAACTCCCTGCTCCTTGGAGGACTACCTAAAACTAAATCATATGACTAAGACTGTCATCCAGACACATCTTGAACTCTCTCAGACTTGGCACCATTACCACTTTCCTGGGGAATCTGTTCCAGTGACCAGCCAGTCTCTCAGTGAAGAAATTGTACGATCTCAATTCTGTCTAGTGGTGGCTGCACCCCACATAAGGAGTTCTTTGTCTCCTCTTGATGAGTATATCAGACTGGCATACTAGATATAGGTGACAGAGAAAATAAGGCTCAAGAATTGTCTGAAACCTTAACATAGAAATTGGAGAGAGCATGAATCAGAGAGAGAGGCTACAGAGTAAGATAAAGAATATTTGAATGGTAGCTTGTTTCCTTTTGGTGACATGCATCTAGGTCCTCCTGAAAATAAATCAAGTCTCTTTGTTAAGCAGAAGGTGACAGTAACATGCACAGAAAAGCTCAGACTACATTAGCTGGAAACACTTCCACATTTAGATATTTTGCTAGAAGAGATTTTTTAGAAAAACAGCCATTAAAAAAAACCCCAACTCATAATGATGTTAGAAGAAAAAAAAAAAAAAAAAGTCTCAGGGAGAATAAAGAATCTCTTGTTTGAGCTATAATACCTTTTCTTGATCTTTATCTCATAGGATGCATTTTCCCCTAATTAAGCCAAAAACCTAGATTTAAGTAATCTTACGCATGATTACTAGTCAAGAAATCTGTATTGCTTGCTCTCTGATCTCTAACTCGAGGAAGTTTTAAGACTGTGTCCTTTCTTTTAATTCTTTTTGCCAATGTTTCAGTATCTTTAAGTGTTCTCCAAACACAGTAAATCACTTCCATGAAGACTCTTGATCACGTTTATTACAGAGTGTTTCCTTCTGAGGCTTTTAGTGAAATTACATGTAACTGAATATGAGTGACCTTTCGTTATAAAAACAATATCTGCGTCCATTGAGTATAAGTGCTTTTGGATTCTTAAAACTCATATGCATTTCTTTTACTTTTTGGTTTCCCGGGCACTATTAAAATTTCCCTTCCAATGTGCAAGGAAGGCCTCATGACTGTAAGCCTCAGGGAACCAGGAGGGGTAGATCTTCTATTAGAGAATTCAAGTGTAAGGAGGAAATGGCTGCTCAAGCTTAACATGTCTTTAAGTGATTTTTGTTCTTATTTGAGCTTATTTTTTTCTCTTATTTTTATAGGAGTGGTGTCACTAATACCTATGTTAAACATCTGAATGTTTTCCCAAGCCAGCATAACTGTTTTTTAAAAAAATTCCAAGGCCTGTCTTCACTTTATTTGCTCTCAGGAAATGATTTGATGTTAAGTTTATGAGCACTTGCAATAATTTAATGGCACCATGGAGTATGAAATGTTGCTCTAGTTCTGTATGGCTCAGCTGAGGTCTAACCAATGATTTCAGTGTATATTTGTAGAGTTTTTTAAAATATATACTAAGCGATGCATTTTCTCATTTCTGGAAACTTGCCCTGAGGAGGATATAATGGCTGGTATGTCAGGTCTTCTCCTCCTAGGGAAAGGATAAATTGATTTTTGCTATATACGTGTTAGCTCTATACTTTACAGATTCACAGAATCATCTAGGTTGGAAAAGACCTTGAAGATCATCCAGTCCAACCATTAACCTAACACTGACAGTTCCCAACTACACCATATCCCTCAGTGCTATGTCAATGCGACTCTTAAACACCTCCAGGGGTGGGGACTCCACCACCTCCCTGGGCAGCCCCTTCCAACGCCTAACAACCCATTCTGGAAAGAAATGCTTCCTAATATCTAGTCTAAAGCTTCCCTGACACAATTTGAGGCCATTACTTCATGTCCTATCGCTCATTACTTTCTTAGAGAGACTCATCCCCACTTCTCTGCAACCTCCTTTCAGGTAGCTGTAGAGGGTGATGAGGTCTCCTCTCAGCCTCCTCTTCTCCAGACTAAACACCCCCAGTTCCCTCAACTGCTCCTCGTACGACCTGTGCTCCAGACCCTGCACCAGCTTCGTTGCCCTTCTCTGGACACGCTCGAGTAATTCAGTGTCCTTTCTGTAGTGAGGGGCCCAAAACTGAACACAGGAATCGAGGTGCGGCCTCACCAGTGCCGAGTACAGGGGTCAGATCCCTTCCCTGTCCCTGCTGGCCACACTATTGCTGACACAAGCCAGGATGCCATTGACGTTCTTGGCCCCCTGGGCACACTGCTGGCTCCTGTTCAGCTGGCTGTCAAACAACACCCCCAGGTCCCTTTCTGACTGGCAGCTCTCCAGCCACTTCTCCCCAAGCCTGTAGCGCTGCTGGGGGTTGTTGTGGCCCAAGGGCAGCCCCCGGCATTTGGCCTGATTGAAACTCCTCCAGCTGGCCTCAGCCCATGGCTCCAGCCTGTCCAGGTCTCTCTGCAGAGCCTCCCTGCCCTCGAGCAGATCAACACTCCCACCCAACTTGGTGTCATCTGCAAACTGACTGAGGGTGCACTCGATGCTCTTGTCTAGATCATCTTTTTTCTTGACTAATTATCTTTGTATAACACAACATATTGGATAAAAAATGTTCAGCAGTTCTTTAAATGTACATCCACATACCTACACATGCACATACACTATGTGGACACATAAGCAAGATCAATATCTAGAATCTACAGAGGTTTGTTTTTTGGGTTTTTGGTTTTGTTTTGTTTTATTTTAATGGTCTGTAGTCTAGCAGACAAGGAACGACACATGATCAACTATATGCCTGCATGTCAAAAGGTAGAGATGAATTAAGGTCTTCCCTTGACCAACTACTGTTAGTTGTTTCTCTAGGTTTGTTATGAATTTGGCTGTGGTTCTGGGAATGTTTTTTTTGCTTCTTTTTCTGTGAAACGGGATACAAACATTTCAATCAGATATTTTCTATATACAATCACAGGAAATGTTTTTTTTTAAATAAGTTTAGTAATAATATCTGGCCTGGATTACCACATAAATTACTTTGCACCATGTCTAGCAAGATTCAAATTGCTTTTATCACGTATAATTCAAGTATTAGTACTAAGTAACTCAGATGATTAACTCTAATACTACTTGGCAAGGCTGTAAAACCTAGACTAGAAATGTCTGCAAGATATTTTAAAAAAGAGGAACATTGTTTATTCTATTCATAAAAGCTTTACACTGAAATTTTTCAAACTAAACTAGATCACTTATGGCTACAGGTGGATATATAAAGTTGGCAGAAAAAACTAGAACACTATAAACAAATGATAATGCAATATAAAATGCCTGTAAACAGTTTTGAAAAAGTGAATCTGAATCTGTTCTATTGATGGTTACAGACTACACAGCTGTGGAAGGAAAAAAACAAAATATCAAACAGTGAACAATTCTATAAGAAAGAAGTACTAATTTTTGCCATTTTTTTTTTTCTGCTTTGCTGGTACTAATGTTTAATATGAAACTCACCACAGAGAGAAGCAAATCACAGCAGTTTTAATTTCAGCAGGCAGAAATGTCTCTATAGGTGAGGTAAAGTAATGCAAAGGAATTACATCTTGAAGTGTGGGCTTTTACCACACACACAGAGAAGGCAAGAGAAAAAACAAAATACAACCAAAACAACCCTCTTGCAATCAGCCACCTAGAAGATTATAGTATTTGAGAAGAAACCAGGATTTCTATGTTAAATTCCTTTCTTCTGAAGCATTTGTTTTCTATCATGCTTTTTTTCTACTGAAGAGATTGTTTATGTAAAATAAAACCTAAACTTCCTTCTAATTTTATCCCACGAGCTGTTAGCTTTGTCTTCAAGCAAAGCTATTTTAAAACACTTCCTAGAAAATGTCAGTCCAGACATTTTCTGATTTAGATCAATTTATTTGTCAGTTAAAATGTGACAAGTGTCTAGTAATTTTCCAGTTATCCATAGACAGTTTTCCCTCAAATATTTCAAAATACCATTTAAAATGTAGTTTATCTGACATTTATGAGTCAATTTTTAGTGTTTAAAAAAGATAGTACACTATATTTTCCCTTTATCCTAGCTCTTACAGTTTCTCCTCAATTTAAAAAAAACCCCTTTAAGAGCACTGGGTATGAATTATCTATCTAATAGCTTAATAGCATTAGTTTCCAGTTTATTTTGAGAAACAGTTTTCATTTATAGGAACACTGAAGGAAATCATATATAACACGTGATTAACTAGATTAAGTGTAAGAAATGCCTAAAGAGAAGGACATCCTGACTGGATATAGAAAATACAGTAGAAAGGTGCCTTTCAGACATGTTACATACTCTAGTACCTACCAGTGGACTAGGAGATATACATACATTTCTTTATTCAGTAAGGTGCATTTTATCGCCTTCTTTTCCTGATGAAATAGCTGACTCACACTTGTATAAAATAAGACAATCTTAATTCTCCTGGGGAAAGAAAAACTTTTACAAGAAGATTCAGGAAATTTGACATCTTCTCCTCATCTCTGCAGCATGCTCTATTTTTTGATTTAGATTTTCAGCACTAACAACTCAGATAAAATCAAGATTTCATCTAAAGAGTGAAGGTAATTCTGCAGTGATATTTGCAAATAATTGAACTTATTGAAGATAATAAGATAATAGAAGAGCTACTGCATTCATAGTACAGCTTTCAAATGCTGATCCCTACAGCCAGAAAACCTACCTTTGTTTTGGAATGGGTCTGTGCATGTCCACAACATCACTAATATATCACCAAACAAGGTGATCCTGAAGAGAGAAATGGAGAACAAAAGTTCCTCATGTAGCTCTGCATGAAGAGAGTTACCATATATCCATATATCTGCCTTGACAGGTGTTCTTTTCTATTCATGTCTCCTCTTGGGATGTATAGTCTACTACACATGTACAGACCTGTGGTGTAAGACACTTGGAAGTGTTCAAGGCCGGGTTGGGCAGGAATTTGAGTAATCTGATCCAGTGGAAGGTGTCCCTAGCCATGACAGAGCGGTTGGTACTAGATGATCTTTAAGGTCTCTTCCAACCCAAACCATTCTATGATTCTATGATTCCATGATATATTCAAAGTCTATACTTTCCAGATACACTAGTCCCACATATTGCCCACTGTTGGGATTCAAGAGGGCTTTCTGTGAGAGAATGGACACGTGAGCAATCCTGCGTGAGAACAAGACTGATAAGAGCCTCAGCCTGAGCAAGAATGCGATAAGGACATAACCCTGAATGAGGGGGGAGAAACTCGACGAGACAAACAACCCCCGGAAGGGGTTGGGACGGAAGAGGAAGTTACCCAAGGCAGGAAGCCTGGCAAGGCTGATAGGGCACTTTTTATCCAATCATAAGAAGGTTTAAAGCGCGGGCTAAGTTAACTGTCCAATCTTGAGGACTTGTACTGCATGTTACTCATGTGTGCGGGAGAACATTATAAAAGGGCTTTCTTAGTTGTAATAAACAGGCATTGCTTGACCACATTGGTCATGTGCGTGCTCAGCTCTCCCGCAGCCCACAATTTGGCACAGAATAGATTCAATGTTTGTGATCATGTATGATGATTTCTATACAGTTAATTTAAGAGGAAAAGACAAGAGGTTGATATAAGGCAGTAGTGGAAGACATCAATAATTACTCATTGGTTTACATAATAAGAATTCACATTTGAAGTACCAGGCACGTAAGAAAATTGGCAGAAGCTCTTTTCAAAGATTTTTTGAGGTACTTAAGCCCTTCTTATCCTGTACAGGATTTCATATCTTGATTTTAAGATAAAAGAGAAGGATAGACATTATTCAGGTTAGAAGAAAATGTTGAAGTAGTAGTGAAAGTAGAGTGGCAGATATTTTTATAATGCTTAGGTTGCTTGTCACTCTGACTAATATTTGCACACCAGGAGGAGACTTTTTGTTTTTTCTGAAGTATGTCTTTAATAAAAATAGGTGAGGAGTCAGGCAAATTGTCAGCATTTCTTCATAAGCAAATTAATATTCTCATATTGCATTGAACAGAGGGGAGGATATGAAGTTAATTACTGATCAGCAGGTGACCAGTAAAACATTTTTATTTGCCAAATTATACATTGTAATGTCCTGTAGAGCAGAAAAAAATAATCCAGATTTTTAGTTAAAGGCTTAGAAATCTTCGGCTGAAGTAAGTTGCACCAATTTGCTAACTGTTCCTGTTTCAAAATGAAAGGTCACACAAGTAATAAAACTAATAAACAAGAAAAGCTTATCTACTGAATTTTTAAAAGGGCCTTGATACTCATTCAAATTCCCCTCTGAAATAATCTTCAGATATTAAGACACTTATTTTTTAACGGATTCTGCCCTGTCAGAGTTTTTTTTTTAACCCATGTCTTCACATTCCAGTTACTGGGAGATCTGGAGATCCAAGTAGAAAACTAGAGTCTAGCTCTATGTGTCATTTGTAGATTTGGGGACGTGGGCTAGAAAAAAAAAATGAAACAAACAAACAAAGAAACCTGAGTCTGTGCATTCTGAAAGATTTATAGTAAAAAAAAAAAAAAAAAAAAAAAAAGATTACATTTACAAAAACTGAATGTGGTCTCTAATTCTGTACAGGACATTTGGCCACAAATCACAATTTTTTAAAAAACAATGTTTGGTTTGTTGTTTTTTTTCATACTATAGAAGAATATGACAATGACCAGACAACTCCATAGAAAGTGATAAAAAGGATAAATTAAGAAAAAAAAAACAAAAAACAAAACAAAAAAAACCATATAAAGCAGAAAGGTCAGGAAAAGTGGCAGTACCAAAAGCAATAACCTTTATTGAGCCATAGCATATAAGTAATAAATTGATTTTTCTCTTTCTCTTATTTCCTTTGCTAAAAAAAATGTTTGTGGCTCTTAAAGAAATTAGTGAGAATTTTCTTGGTATTGAAGATATTGGAACTTCACTGCAATAAAGACTTTAATGAACGGTCTTATTCCTAATCCCAAACTGTGCTATTAAATATAACTGGTAAAATAAGTGAAAAGTTCTGTGCTGCAACTCTGTATAACTTCTTTTTCTTTGTCTGGTACATTGTATCAGAAGAGTGTCATCAAGACTGGGAATTTTCTGGGGAAGCAAAGTAGTAATCCAGTTTTGTGGGTCACTCATTACTTTCTTGCCCCCATCAAGATACTTAGGGTTTAGGGTTTTAGGATTGACTAAGCCTGTAAAGTGTGCATTTTAGGAATTCAGTGTTCTAATGAACTCTGTTGTTTCTTGACTGCATGAAATCTAAATAAATCATAGTTGTTTACCTTTGAGAGTAATATTAAACATCTAAATAAACAAAAGGCTAGAAAATTTACACATAATTGCATGAGGGAGAGCTGCAGAGGAAAAGGTATCTGACCTGTTGACATATTTAATCGCTATGTTACACTGACTGTAAATTATCATATACTGTCTCTCTTAATCTAGGGAAGCCTAAATAGAACCTTCTACATGCTGAGCCATGATTTCATCTTTACTTTCTCACAAACATGGGCTCTTTCCTCATATTTGGAGATGTGGGACTCAGATGTTAATGGAATGCTGAATTATTGAAAATAAAATACAAAAAATTTAGACACATTTATCCCTTAGCAAAATATGAAAACTTACTAGGAGAAAGCACAATGATCTTCACCATATGTTGACTCCATCTCCTCCATAAACTCCCTGTAGGCACTCACAGGCTGCAGTTACCTGCCTCTGAATCTGTGCCTGCTCGAGGCTGAACAAGTCCCACATTCCTCACACTCTCTTCACAGAACAAGTTCTCCAGCCCCCAATGTCTTTGTAATACTCTGCTGAACTCTGGTTTATGAATGTGTTTCTTGTATTGGGGTGCCCAAAACTGGGCACACTGTTGCAGACATGATCTAACAAGTGCTGAATATAAAGGGATTATCATTCATGATCTCGTGGCCATGGTCCTGTTCATAGAGTCCACAATGCTATTGACTGCATTTACTGCCAGGTTGTACATCTGGCTGTTTGTTGACCACTGAGCCTCAAGGCCTTTCCACAAGAACTGATTCCATCATGTCCATCCCAGCCAGTGCTTCTCTGTCCCAAGGGCAGGAGTTCATGTTTCTCCCTGTTGAATTTCATAAGGTTCCTATCAACCCATTTCTCCAACCTGCTTAGGTCCCTCTGGATGGTTTCCTCATCCTTGAATATATCAACTGGTCTCTCACTCCAAAATTGGTGTAATCTTTAAACTTGATGAATATGTACTCTGTTATCTCCTCCAGGTCATCAGTAAAGACATTGAGCAGGACATGTCTCAGTACAGATCTCTGACATACTTCATTTGTTACCGGTTTCCAAGTACGACGTGACCCATTAACCCTGAGTCTTTGAGATCAATTATCCAATCAGCTGATTACCCTTCTGGTTGTCCATTACCTGGACTGTACCTTTGAATCAAGAGTACTGTGGGAGACAGTGTTGAAAGTCCTGCTAAAATTCACATAAATTATACCCACTTTTACCCTCGGTTTCCCAAATCTCATGATTTTATTACAGAGATCAACTTAGTTGCTCAGGCATAATTTACCTTTTGTAAATTCATGCTGTTTCAAATCACCTTCTTTATGTGCCCAGAAAAGTGTTTAAGAGGACTTGCTCCATTCTGACTGACAAATATCAAGCTCCAATACACACACTATAGATCAGTATGCCTTTTGGTATGCATGCTCCTGTGAGATCTGGTCTCTACACACAGGAATTTTCAGTTATGTATTAAGCTGTAACATCTCACAGTTATGAGACAATAGAAAGGGGTACATAAAGCTTATAAAATTTTAGGTATTACAGGTGAATGGGTTTAGAAAGATGAATTAATTAACTTGGAAAAAAACTTGAAAAATAAATCTGCCAGTCTTCTCTCATATTCATTCACATCCACATTTGATGCTTACTCTAAAAAACAGGCATAGACACAAGGGATCAAATAAGTTGGAACATGAATGGAGTGGGCAACTGCACATCTGACAATTCAAGACAGCCAGCATGGCTTCACCGAGGCCTTTCTGCCTTGACCAACCTAGTGGCCTTCTACAACGGAGTGACTAGATCAGTGGACATCTGTAAAGCCTTTAATATGGTCCTCCAGAACATCATTCTCTAAATTGAAGAGAGATGGATTTGATGGGTGGACTATTCAGTGGATGAGAGGTTGGCTGGATGGTCACATCCAGAGAGTAGTGGTCAACGGCTCAATGTCCAGATGGAGATCAATGACAAGTGGTATACCTCAGAGGTCCATAGTGGGAACTGTACTGTTTAGTATTTTCATCAGTGACGTAGACAATGAGATCAAATGCACCCTCAACATGTTTTTGAATTACACTAAACTGAATAGGGCAGTTGATAATGTTAGAGGGATGGGATGCCATTCAGAGGGACCTGGACAAGCTTGAGAAGTGGGCCCATGTAAACTTCATGAGGCTCAACAAGGCCAAGTGCAAGGTTCTGTACCTGTGTCAGAGCAGTTCCTGGCATCTATACAGTCTGGGGGTTGAAGTGATTGAGAGAAACCCTGTGGAGAAGTACTTGGGGGTACTGGTGAATGAAAAGCTGGACATGAGCCAGCAGTGTGAGCTGGCAACCCAGAAAGCCAGCTGTGGCCTAGGCTGCATCAAAGGAAGCATGGCCAGCAGGTTGAGGGAGGTGATTCTATCCCTCTGTTATGCTCTAGTGAGACCACACCTGGAGTAATGCATCCAGCTCTGGAGTCCTCAGCACAGGAAAGACATGGCTTTCTTGGAGCAGGTCCACAGTATAGCCACCAAAATATTCAGAGGGATGGAACACATATCCTATGAGGAAAGCTGAGAGAGCTGGGGAGAGTTCAGCCTGGAGAAAAGAAGGCTCTGGGGAAATCTGAATGTGGCCCTTCAGTACTTAAAGGGGGCTATAAGAAATATGGAGGCAGACTTTTTACTAGGGCCTGTTGCATTAGGAGACGGGGTAATGGTTTTAAACTAAAAGAACATAGATTCAGACTAGATATGAGGAAAACATTTTTTACAATGAGGGTAGTGAGACAGTGGAACAAGTTGCCCATAGAAGTGGTAGATGCCCCATCCCTGGAAACATTCAAGATCAGGTTGGACAGGGCTCTGAGCAATCTGATTTAGCTGAAGTTGTCCCTGCTCATTGTAGAGGGTGTTGGCCTAGTTGACCTTTAAAGGTCCCTTCCTACCCAAACCATTCTATGATTCAGTGATTCTATCCTATGCTTTCTAAAGCATGAACTTCTCTTACAAGAAAATGTGTCAAAAGGAAATCCTATAACATGCTTTTCCAGAAAAGCTGAATTATAAGTCCATATATAACAGCTCTCTAAATGATCTAAGCATCTAAATATTGGAGGTATTTTCCCCGTAATGCCTTTGTGCTTTCAGATCTTTGTGGGATTTTGAGTCAAGCTGTGGTGCAAAACCCTTTCTGAATTCTGCTCTTCTAGAATTTACACGTGACTCAGCTTCACGTTTCCCCCTCTTTTTTTTTTTTTTTTTTTTTTTACTATAATAGGTAGAGTACAATGAAGGACAGAGGGACTGGTTGGATCTGAGCTGAATTTGCTTGAATTAAGGTTTTGATATGGAGTGATGAGGAAAGCCCACAAACTGTAGGGAAAGTAGCACCTCTAACCGTTCAAAGGGAATAAGTTTATGGGTGCCTTGAACATTATACTTCATTTCAGCACTGCCTGTATTATGAACAACAATACCCATGATTGTTAATTGCTGGCAAGGGGTTCTATTTTTGTGGTCAGTGATATCTAAGTGAAAGTCTAGTGTTACTGAGTATCATTTACGCCGGTGAACATATTCTGACATTTTGTTAAACTGTATTTTTACATTTTCTGGGAGTTTTAAATTTCCTGATCTCAACAGCATTGAAGGGTAAAAATGATGATATAGGCTTAATTGCATTGTCTTCACCCATCATTGAAAAGTAACGTTGATACCCAGTGTAGGACTTCCTTCTTAGAATATGTTCATACAGCATCTAACATAATGGGATATTTAATCTTAGTTAAAGCCATTAGGATTGTCACAAAAAAAAGCAATTGCAGGTTTGTGCTACCCCATAAAATCTAATATGGAAATGGAACTGGCAATGAAAATTTGAAAAACACTAATGTAAATAACCTACATATAATGTTTAAATAAGTACATTTATACTGGAATTAAAATCAAATCAATAGTACTCATTCATATAAAGCCTTCCTCTTGATGTCAAAAGGTCAGGAACTGATTGTGTATTGATTTTAATGCAATTTAGATGCAGTCTTTTCAGGATACGATTTACCATAAATTTGATGATCTGGTGTAAGTGCATAAACCATCTGCCTGTAAATACTATCATACTGTTAGAAAATTCTGGAATTTTGTATATTCCTTATAAACAGCTTATTTTCAGTCCTAGAAATATTTTACTATTTTTTTTTTCTTTTTTTTTTTTTTTTTTTCTTGGTACATGACCTCTTAGAAAAGTCCTAGAATATTTCATATACATGATATCAAGTTGGCATTGTTACTAGAAGATTCATACTATTTTAATTGAGTGTTTTATTTCTACTGAGAATTCCACTGTTGATCTTTAAAACTTTGTTGAAAACCTAACGTTACAGTATAATAATCTATTACTTATTAACTTATTTTTGTGTTTTTCATCTTTGTTAAACTAGCATTATTTATTCTCAGATTGTGTTTGTGCTTTGAGAATCAGTGTATTACCCATAGCAGCAAACTGAATGTGCACAGGACCATTCTCCAGCACTGAGAAAATTTTTGATGGTGATAAGACAGTGGAACAGGTTACCCAGATAAGTTGTGGATGTTACATCACTGAAAGCGTTCAAAGCCAGGTTGGATCAGGCTTTGACCAACCCGATCTAGTGAAAGATGGCAGAAGGATTGGACTAGATGATCTTTGAAGGTCCCTTTCAACCCAAACCATTCTATGATTCTATATGATTCTGCAGTCGTGTGTACATGCCCGGGAAGATATGCCATGAAGCTTCCTAAGTTCTGTCAAAGCTCCCTGCAAATCTGAGCAGGGCCATGGTGTTGTCATGTTCCAACCACAGAGGAAAATACTAATGAGAGGTTCTTTAACTGATACCTTGGGGTGAATTAACGTGAAATGACATCAAATAGTCAAACTTAATACAAATTTATTGATTATACATTTGAATCACCAAGGGGTTAATATTATGGCAATAAAACAAAGCAATTACCCTTTATGCCTGAGGTTACTAAAGGGAAAGAGAGAAAGGGAAAAAGAAAGGAAAAGGGGATCAGAGAGAGAATTCACCACCCTGGGTTCCAGTGATGTTCTGTGCAGTTGGGTCTTATGACCCTCATGGTGGATGCACACACAGCAATGCAAAACCTGATTATTTAAGCAGAAAGTCTCCACCCTATCTCCTCTTTCATGTTATCACAGGGAGGAGTTGTCATTGTGAAAATGATCAGGTGCCAAGAGTCTCACATCACACACTTGGCTTGTGCTCCAAGAGGCCTGGGTATGCACAAATCAAACTGGGGGGTCATGGGATAGCAGGAGCTCCCAGTGTTCCCAAGGAAGTTGCATACCACAAGATTATGTCTTGGTTCCACATAACTAATTTTCACCAGCACCGTATCCTGGTTTTGAGGGCAGGATCTGGATTGTTGTAGCGAGCAGACTGTTTAAGACAATGAATTTCTTACATGGCTCTTACAGGTGTCCACACTTATGTCAAGTATTATCCATGAATTCTCTCTGTTACTGCTTTGTAATTATATCAGGTTGCATGCATTGTCTGCAAGAATATTGCATTATAGTTAAATGTTATCACAAAATCTTCTCCCTTATGCTGCACTCAATAGAAGAACTTCCACAAAAGTCAACTGGTAATCCCCCTCGCTTTTCAGAAGTCAGTTGAGGAGGAAATATTTTATTCCTTTAACATGTAGTTACTTTACACTAGGATTAGAGTGAGTTAAATTACCTTTGTCTTTCCCTTAATTTCTGTCTCTTGCAATTGAATTTAAATTTGTTTACATTCTTGTAAATAAGAGCAAATTGGAAATCCATGGGATTTAGGGGAGGGAAAAAAAAAAAAATAGGATGAAGTTTCAAGTAATTGAGAATGCAGGTAAATATATTGCAAAACAGCTGAGAACTGCTTTGGACTTTGGTTTTGTGTTCGTTTTTTTTTTTTTTAACAAATTTTAAAAGTAGGATAATTTAAAAATTTGATTTTCAGTTTTTACACATCATGATGTCTGAGTTTATTCTGGCTCCTCATCATGAATTCAATTTTCAAGATATCTTGAATGTAAACTTATAAGCAAATGCAGGAAGGAAACAGTTCTAAAAGAAAACACTTTATTTGAAGTTATGAATGCAACAAATTCATTTGAAGATCAAATGGTTAAAAAAAAGACAACATAAAAATGATAGTGATAAGCATTGTATTAATGGCCTGACTTGAGAACTTTGAAGGCAACAAAAGTATTTATAGTGGGGATTCTGGAAAGATAGATGGTTAATGGACAGTTGCAGTAAATTAAATACACCAACAGTAACTAGTTATGCCTGTATTCTAGAGATAAACAGTAGATAGAGTTATTTTTGCTAACTTAAAAAAACCAAAACAAACTACTGCAGAGAATTTGTTCCTTCTCTTTCATTTCCGTGTTTCTATTATTTTATTGAAATAATTGACTTGAACTTAAATTAACAAATTCCATATTTGTTCTCTCATAATTACAAAATAAGCTCAAAGAAACCATCTGAGACTTTTTTTTTTTTTTTTTGCATTAAGAAATGTTCCCTCTTTCTCATAAAGACGAAGACAGTTGTAGCAGATATTCCAAAAGAAGTTATGAAAAGGACTAGCTTTCTCCTCTGCTTGAAATTATTTTAGATGTGCAAGATTCAATTTAGTACTTCTGCAATAAAACAATCTCAGAGGGCAAAGGCCTTAACAAAGTGGAAAAAGATTTGCTTGACAGTTTATGAATTACAGTGCAGACACACCTAGAAAAATATATAGCCTCTTTGACAATCTGTGACTACTCAGGACAAATGAGCCTCACTTCTACAACATGTAGAATATGTTATGAAAAAAAAAAAAAAGATGTATAAGTTATATTTCTTGATTATCATTAAGGCATCATTTACCAACTGCAAACTGAACAATAAAAATCTAGAATCTAACAGAGAAACACATGCACTTTTCTATCAAAATATTTTTGGGAAGGCTTTGTAAAGAAGTCCATGTTTAAAAAAAACAAAACAAAACAAAACAACAAAAAAACCCACAAAAGCAGGAAATGATCCGTTTCAGCTAGCCGATAATTATCATTATTTCTGAGTAAGTGCACACATTGTTTTTATGCTTAAAAGTACACTGGAAGCAAGTTGCTGCTGCAGTTTACAAACAAGTCTAAATATAAAATTGTGATGCTATCACACCACTGAATAATTCAGCTCCAATAATAATAATTTGCCTTATTACTGGAGTTTTGTCTTGCATCTCCACATTATATATAGGAATAGTAATTTACTGCTTCCTTCCTCCTCCTCAAGAAGATTTGATTCTCTCAAGAGAAGAAATATCTGTAAGTTGACAATATTCATTATGCCTGAAGAGAAGAAAGATCTGGTGGAGCGTCAGAAATGGAATTAGGCCAGTAAGTGAAAGATTTGCTGTTGGTTCAATATCTTCTGTCGTACAATACCAGAACAGATTTTCCAGCTTAGAATGACCAAAGTGTAAATTGGGCTGGGACTTCTCACATAGGTGGCTGAATGTGAAAAAGGGAAGCAAAGGAACTAAGTAGCCTTATAAAATAAAAATAGCTACTTTGATTGCATTTTTCTTTTAGTTTTTCCAACCATCTGATAGCTACTCATTTATGCATGCATAAATTTAAACTGTCTTCCAGCTTTTGGAAGGTTTTTTTTCCTCTTTTCTTTCTTCTTTTTTTTTTTTTTTTTCTCCCCCTCCTTTTTTTCCTTGGCTAGCATTGAGCAACCTGTCATTTAAGATTCATTACAAAAAATAATTTTCATAGATTATGTAGGCAGACCAATGTATATATGTAATACTGATACATTGGATAATATCCTAGAGCATAATTTCTCTTTTCTTAGTTGAGTATAAAGGCAATACTAAATAAGCAAAGTTTTAAAACATTGTTTTATTCCCTCTATTAATGACTCTTAATTACTTTTAAATAATACCACTGAATCCACAGTAATACAACTTTTTTCTGAACTTTAATACAGTGGATTATTACATGTAAGATTTATATAATCTAAGAAGTTTTTCTAAGGATTTGTTTACTGACAGGAAAAACTCTCAATTTAAAGCAGCACTTTAAAACTACTTTAAAGTAACATTAAGAAGAGAATTATTGGTTTCATGTACATAAGGAAAAGTATACACCATATATTTAAGTATTCATTCCTTTAAATTAAACCAAGATTATATACTTTCACCAATAAATGCTGCAAGAAAGAAATTCTACGTAACAAATATTAGTTTTCTAGTTTCATGTTAAATTGGTATGTGCTTGAACAATGTACAGGTCTAGTATAAGAACTTAAATAGAACAGAATAGACCTGAGTCATCTTAAAACTTTTGGATTTAAAAGTATGTCCTGTCAAATTTAATTAAGAAAAACAAGGTGTTTGTTACACATTTTTTTTTTTTTTTCCCCTGCAAAAATAAGCAATGAGTTAAAGACACAACTGGAAACATTGCTGATTAGACCATGGATAATTTTGCAGAAAAGTAAATAATTACTCATTCTTTGAATAAAGGCTTAGCAATGTAAAACAGGGCAGTAAAAGTTGGGGGAAAACAGAGTAAAAAGCATAGTGAAAAAGAATGATCCATCAAACATTATTTTTAAGCCAAATAACTTGAATATTTAAACATAATATCAAAACCTGTAACTAAACTTCTAGGAGAAGGAAGAAATACCTGCATTTTCCCCAAGTCCAATGAACTATAAATTTCTCATGATTCTAGTTTAGTTCAAGCATTCACTGAAACCTAAAAGGAATTAAACGGGTGAGTGCAAAGCAATCCATCCTGTCTTCTCCTTTTGGTGTCTTTCCCTAAAAATTAATATGATTAAGACTTTATAAGACATGAGGCATAGCTAATTAAAGGGGAGTGTAATAACAACTAGCTGTTATGAACACCTCACCTGCTGCAAGTTATAAAAAACTGTGTACTTATGAGAACTTTAGCTGAACTGGCACTGCCTTTTCAACTCATGTGGGATGGAGACCTGAAGTTAAAATATCAGAAACAAATTGGGCTGCAGAGTGTTTTGACCAACAGTGACAGAGAAGGCTTATTTACATTTCAGCTGCAGTATTTGTGAAGGAGACCTGGGGAAAAAAAAAAAAAAAAAAAAAAAAAAAAAAAAAAAAGTGTATGTATGTATAAACAACAGTATTCCTGTTTCCCAGACCTGGGAGGTGATGCTATAACTTAAGATTTCATTATTTTTATTAAATTAAAAAAAGAAGAGTTAGAATTTTGTAAGGCCTAGTGAGTTTGGATGAGGTAACAGCCTTGGTAATTGATATAGAAAGATGTGTGAATGATTTACTACTGATTTAGGAGGTGACTGGCTTATTAATGAGGTATTAAACTGCAATGTGAGAAACTGATAACTTAGGTCAGGTTAATAAAGTTGGTTTGACACTTTTGATAAGATGCTGTATAAGGATAAGTCATTTTGACTTTAAAATATCTCATGTGCATTTGTAAGGTTATGTTAGCTTTAAATCTGTTCTGACACTGTGATGTAGATACAAATGGGGTTATGCTGAATCAGTAAAACATTGTTCTTTAGATTTGTTTTTCAACAAATATTTTAACTGACATGTTAATGCCCAACATCTGTCATGTTTGTCATGCAGGAAGCACAAACATGACAGAACTTATTTGTTCTATTGTTCATAGTGACTTTGAATTTTAGCAGTAAAGATAGCTGACTTACATTTTTCTTTTGGTTTATATAATTGTCATTTAACCCTTTGTAGGGATGAACTACATAATTAATTAAAAAATAGTTCTGCTTACTGAAAATCAAGAGAACCTAATTTCTCAGATGTATAAAAACTTTTTTTACTGACAGTAAATAACTCTATCAAAGCTAACATGTTTTCACATACTTTTTAGTTCTGGAAGCTTCCACTGCTTACTAGACACCATATCCTTTTTCTATGAAATGTGTATTAGTCAGGCAGCAAAAGACGTATAGAGTGGGTTAATTAGCTGAAAAAAGCAAGCAACAAGACTACCAAAAAAGTAATGTTAACAACAAAATTTAGGCAGAATTCAAATTATTAATATGTGTATTATTAATATGAAATTTTTTTCAACCTTTGCTATCAGCAACTTTTGTGCTTCTTCATTATAATTACCCACTAAATTTAATATGTTCCTTCTCTCCCACCCATTTTTAGCTGATTAAAGGGTTCCATAACTTGATGTGTGACCTGGAGGACAACTAAATTTAATTTTGGAGAATACTGGGCTCAACTCTTTGAAGCTAGGATATATAGAGGAAGATAAAAACCAAGAAAATGAAACATCAGACTTGTTTGTTCCTTATAAAAAGGGACTGAAGAGTACAACAACATGGCTAAGGCTACTAAAAAGCAAAAACAACAAAGGAAATATACTAGCAAACAGCTTTATTTTCCTCCTAGTTCCATAGTTTTCTCCAGGTTATTTCTTCTTCCAGTAATTTTCTTCAAAAAGCTGAAGGACAAAGGGGGTTGAATTAACCGATAAATTCTACAAAAAGTCCCTCCATGTTAGACATACTTTTAGCATTTAAACTCAAGTGTACATTGCTCTTAAACTATGTGTCACATATCTGCTCCCACCTTTCTTCTATTACATGCATTTTCAGAACCTGATCAATATTTTGTGTATGTTTTTTAGTACTAATGTCTTCTGTTTTCTATTGAAGGGGAATTTGATACATCCCATCATGGCAGAAAACTGAAAGAATAGGCTGGTAGCATGCATTGGGATGGGACATTCTTTTTGCTTTCTACACTTTCACTTTTGCAAAATCACCTCAAAAATGAAGAGGTCTGAGTTGACTCTGAATGCTACACCACTCCTGAGAGCAGAACTAGCTTCTCCCCCTCTTCATCTTTCCAGCTGCAGGAAAAGTCAAGGACAATGGGAGACCTAGTCTTTACTTAAAAAAAAAAAAAAAACCAAACCAAAAACCAAACACAACAAACTGTGGACAAATTGTGGCAAATTTAATGTCCTTGGTATGCAGATGGTGAATGGTGACAGCCAGCATGGCTTCAATAAGGGCAAATTGAGCCTGATTAATTTGGTGGCCTTCTATGATGGAGTGGGCAAGGGGAGAGCAACTGATGTCATGTACCTGAACTTGTGAGAAGCTTTTGACACTCTCCCACACAACATCCTTGTTTCTAAATTGACAGATGGTCCACTCGGTAGGTAAGGAATTGGCTTGATGGTTTCACTCAAAGACTTGTGATCAAAGGCTCAATGTCAAAGTAGAGACTAGTGATTAGACACATACTTCAGGGGTTGGAGTTGGGACCAGTGCGCTTTAACATCTTTGTTGGCAACATGGACACTGGGATTGAGTGCATCCTCAGCAAGCTTGCTGACAACACCAAGCTGTGTGGTGTGGTTAACACGCTGGAGGGAAGGGATGTGCCATCCAGAGGGACCCTGACAGCCTTGAGAGGTGGGCCTGTGCCAACGCTGTGAAATACAAGAAGATCAAGTGTGAGGTCCTGCACACGGGTCAGGGCAATCCCAAGGACAAATACAGGCTGGGCAATGAGTGGAATGAGAGCAGCCCTGCAGAGAAGGACTTGGGAGTAGTAGTGGATGAAAAAATGACAATTGGCAATGTGTGCTTGCAGCCCAGAAAGTCAACCATATCCTGGGCTGCATCAAGAGCAGTGTGACCAGCAGGTCAAGGGAGGTGTTTCTCCCCTTTTAGTCCATTCTTGTGAGACCTCATATGGAGTTCTGTGTTCAGCTCTGGGGCCCCCAACATAAGAAGGACATGGGCCTGCTTGAGAGGGTCCAGAGGAGGCCACAAAATTGATTGAGGGGCTGGAGCACCTCCCTTATAAGGACAGGCTGAGAGAGTTGAGATGGTCAGCGGTTGTGCTAGGGCCTGAATAATAGGCCCTGAAATAAAGTTGACCTCTAGATGAACCTCACAACTAATCTTTATCCATTATTAGTATCTGTTAATTAATAAAATCTGTATTACCATTAGCTTTATTAGTATTTGGACATTAATGAAATATGTATGCTCACTAGTGAAAGATGTAGCTTAGACAAAATGTAATTAGTAGTGAGGATGAAATGTTGTGATAATGTGTATCTTTCCTTGTTTAGCCTTGTACAAGGCTGAGAACCCAAGTGTTTGGCCTTATTAGAAACTCCCTTGTTTCTCCTGCCCAAGCTCTGGCCAGGAATCCAACAGGAGAATGAAACCAGATGTTTCCGCTCAAAACAAAGGTGCCAGCTATTCTGGCCTGCCGATCTCTGGTATATAAGGCTGGGCCCACTCACAGCGACTTTGGACGCCTCACCTATGGGTGGATGCACCGCGTAGGATTTCCCCCTTGCCGGGACAGGCTCTCCAAACCCTCGCTGTAACCGGGGCTGCCCAGACACTGCGGGTCTGGGTGATGGTAATGTGTGCAGGTGGTGATGGATCTTGTCTTAATTACTATTTTACCATCATGTAGTAATTATTAGGTGCATTGACTTGCTTAACTGTATCTAGTAATAATTAAGTGTACTATTCTGTATTTTTCTTATTGCTTATTTTCTGTATTATTTAGATGTATCCTTTAATTATTAACAGTAAAATCAGCCTACTCTTTTCACCCTGGTGTCTGAATTTGATTGACATTCTCAATCACCAAAACATCAGCCTAGAGAAGAGGTAAGGCTCCAGGGAGTCCTTATAGCAGATTTTTAGTGTTTAAAGGGGGCCTACAGAATATTTGGGAAGGGACTTTTTATCAAGGAGTGTAGCAATAGGACAAGAGTTGCTGGTTTTAAAATGAAAGATGGTATATTTAGGTTAGATATAAGGAAGAGATTCTTTACTGTGAGGGTGGTGAGACACTGGCACAGGTTGCCCAGAGAAGTTGTGGATGCACCCTTCCTGGAAGTGTTCAAGGCCAAGTTGGATGGGGTTTTCAGCAATGGGATCTAGTGGAAGGTGTCCCTGACCATGGCAGGGGGGTTGGAATTAGTTGATATTTAAGGTCCCTTCCAACCCAAACCATTCTATGATTCTACAGGATAGCAAGAAACACAACAGTGTGAATTGTACAGCTTGGATGATAAAAGAGAAAACAACATCTCTCAATTACATGTGGTATGGTAAAAGTACTAAAAAATTTTAAGCAATTTTGATGGATGCAATCAACCCCTTAACCAAACTAGCAATACTTTGATACATACTCCAAAGGAGGTAAAGGCCTGAGTTGTAGCTAGACTAAGAACTCCTTTAGAAAACCCACAAAAGAACAGCGGAATTGATGCATGTGAGCTTGGATCGCCAATCATGCGATTAACCTGTGAATAGCAGGTGTTTTTTCCAAGAGTCATATATCTAGGAAAAATGAAGTTGTTGGTACAAGGAGTCTCATGCATACCTTTCCCATTGTACACAATTTGACTACAAGCCAACCACTTTATCCCAGAAATATGACCGCCTACGTGAGCCTTCTTTGAGGTCTCCCTGCTAGGTAGCATGACTGCATCACTGTGACCTCCCTTTGAGCTGGGATGCCTCTAAAGGTTGTTCATTGATGGAGAAAGATCTTTTACCAACAACAGATCTTTGGATGAGCCTAACTCAAATTCTCCCTAAATTGCAACTGGACTTCATGTCAGGTGACTCTTCTCTTGAGTAGGGACACCTCTTGAAGTTTGAGATTTCTTACCTGAGACTAAGAAATCCTTCCTTACCAAGGCAGAGAGATCCCTTACCCACAACAGATCCTCAGTAAGTGACAGATAGCATGCTGAATTAATACTAATGAAATCCATGTAGCTAATTCCATTAGACATAAAATGTTGTCCAAGTCTGAAACTAAGATTGGGTTTAGCCACACCTTTTCCATCAGGAAGGAGTTTAGAAAGCAAGGAGGTCCACTCTGAACCTCATCACTCAATGGAACAGCCTCTCTTGTGTCTTTCGTCTCTCTCTAAATCAATTTATGTTAATTCCAACTTGATATTCCTTTGTACATTTCTTCTGTGTAATAAGCAATAGACTGAACCTTGCCATCAAACTTTGTTAAGTCATACTTTTACAAACTCACGTTAAACCCACTTTTGCTAATATTTTTGACGGTGATTCTTTAAGTGATCTAAATCACTCGTTCTGCAGCAGCCATTCTGTCTTCCAGCTGGGCTCAGTACTCTGCCATTTATACTTTAACAGTTTTAAATGGGTAGGAGAAAAGAAAATTCCATGCTTCTTTTTTATCTCTTATTTATTTAACTGGTTTTCTGTTTCCCTCCAGTGTGATAGACAGGTTCTTAGACTTGCCATATGTCTCATCTCTCACACAACAGAGCATGCCAGCTCTTTTAAGTCAGTTTCTACTTGAAGTTTGCCAGGGAGGTTGGAGTTTAATCCTTTGCCCCAAAGCTCATTCTAGTCTCTCCTTAGGTAACAGATGGTCTATCCATTTACTTATTTAGTGGAAAGGTTATTTGACCTTAATAGCTATGTAAATATCATGTTATACTAATGTAAATACATGCTATACTACTATATATCTCCACATATTTGTTTAGTAAACTCCTGGCTGTAAAGTGTAAAGCTCCTAACCATACAGTTTTGGTGACTACATAACATTCTTCTGTGCATAGTGCTGCCTGCCACTGGGCCTTATGTAGCAGATGGGGTTGATTGAAGTCTCAAGGTTAAGACCAACCATGAGAGTTAATAATTCCTTTGAGGTGACTGAAAATAAATTTCTTCTTCATAGTCAATCTAAGAGGTTGTCTTTGTTTCATGTATACAGTAGGATCATGGCAGTTAACAAGGGCGAACAAGACATGTTTTAATAATGAATATTTAATATTTTTTAAATGTTCATATTGTAATGTTCTTGTCAGACAGATGCGGCATTTTTGTATAAAGAGGATAAAGGCACCAGAATATTTTGATAATTACATTATCAGGGGTCTCAGAAATAATTTTTGGGAGCTAGTAGTTTCATATGAGGATTTCAGTAACTTTCTAGACCAGCCATAGGATATGCAACTAGAAAAAAAAAAAAAAAAAAAAAAAAGGAGGAAGAAAATACTAACAATTTGCTAAGTGAATGAGCACTAACATGTTTAGGACATCTTGCTGAGAGCATGAAACGAGGATTATCATAGAATCATAAACAGTCTGTGTTGGAAGGCACATTTGAGGATCATTTAAACCAACCCCTCTGCCATAAGCAGGGACATCTGTCACTAGATGAAGTTGCTCAAGCCCCATCCAACTTGACCATGAATACTTCAAATGATGGGGTATCAACTACTTATTTTGGAAACCTGTTCCAGTGTCTCACCACCCTTACTGTAAAAAATTTCTTCCTTACGTCCAATCTAAATCTATCTTCTTTTAGTTTAAAAACAGTCTCTTGTCCTGTCAGTACAGACCTGAATAACAAGTCTTATTTGATCTTTCTTAGAAATCTCCTTTAAGTACTGAAAGGTCATCATAAGGTCTCCCCAGAGCCTTCTCTTCTCCAGGCTGAACAACTTCAACTCTCTCAGCCTTTCCTCACAGCACAGGCACTCCAGACCTCTGATCCTTTTTGTAGCCCTCCTCTGGACCAGCTATAACAGGTTTATGTCTTAGTTGTGCTGGGGACTCCAGAGCTGGACATAGTACTCCAAGTGGGATCTCATGAGAGTAGAGTAGAGTGGGAGAATCACCTCCTTTGACCTGCTGCACATGCTTCTTATTATGCAGTCCAGGATATGGTTGTCTTTCTTGGCTTCAAGCACACATTGCTGACTCATGTTCAGTTTTTCACCCACCAAGATGTCCAAGTCCTTCTCTGCAGGGCTGCTCTCAATCCATTCACCCTCTATATGTATTAATACTGGGGAATGTCCTGACCCAGGTGTCGTACCTTATACATGGCATCGTTGAACCTCATGAAGTTCATGTGGGCCCATTTCTCAAGCCTGTCAAGGTCCCTCTGGATGCCACCATTTCCTTCAGTCATTATTAACTGCACTGCTCAGCCTGATGTCATACACAAAATTGCTGAGGGTGCACTTGCTTCTACTGTGTATGTAACTGATGAAGATTGTTCTGGTTTCAGCCAGGATAGAGTTAACTTTCCTTGGGTTGAGAGGCAGCACAGCTAGAGGTCAGGGCCCGGATTGGTCATTAGAGTATTACATATCATGTGACGTCATGCTCAGTTTATAAGGGGACACGTGCTCTCTCATTTCCGTTTTGGTTTTGGTTTCCTGGTTGATTGGTGGCAGGATTTCTGATGTGGTCAGGATAGCTGCTGGGCGTGGGCTGCGTACCAGTTTCCAGTCGGTGAGCAACTGCTATATTTTTACCTGTTTGGACTTGCTATTGTTGTTGTTATTCTGTTACTATTACTCTTTTTTTTTTTTTTTAATTCAACCTATGAAATTTTATTTTTTTTTACCTCCCCTATTTCACCACAGGGGATCGGGGGGAAGTAAATGACTGACCATGTGGTGATTGGCTACCAGCCAAGTTCAAACCACAACAAAGAGATTATGTAGTATTAGTCCCTGTATTGGACCCTTGAGAGACATCATTTATCACAAGTTTCCACTTAGATATTGAGCTGTTGAATTTAAGTCTTTGGTTGTGGCCATCCAGTCAATTTCTTATCCATCTAACAGTCTGCCCATCAAACCCATATCTCTCCAAATTAGTGGCAAGAATGTTGTGGGGGACCTTATCAAAGGCCTTAGAGAGGTCCAGGTAGACGGCATGTGTAGTTTTTCCCTTGTCTACTGATTCAGTCAGTCCATCATAGAAACCCACTTATATCATTATTACTTGGTGGTAATAGTTCACCAAGACATTATTTGCCATTGGTGAAGCTTTATGTAATTAGAAATTACTATATTACAAATATAAAAGACATCCTCAAGTTCATATTACAATTTAAACTTTAAACTAACTTTAAAGTGATAACTTATCAAAAATGCTTGCATGACCTTAGTATTACTTTCAAAAGTTTCAAAAATTTAATGTTTAGACAGTTTCAGTCAGAAAGCTACCAATGTTTTTATCTCCAGTCCAGTTCAGAAGACAAAGTTTAA